>NC_063189.1:33131263-33373763 GCF_017589495.1 Alosa alosa
TTTTTCCATAGACTTTTGCCAACACAATTAAAGAGCATTACAGTGATTTTAGTCACAAAAAAGATATTTCACTCCCCTTCATTGTGCCTCTTCCCCTTCGATTTTTTTTTTTACTTTTTCATGTTTTCATTTTACTCCACAACATGAGCATACCAGAGCTGAGCTCTTCCTTTTCCCTTCGCTTTGCATGCTGGGAAAGGTTGTGGTCTACCCCTGA
Organism: Alosa alosa; assembly: GCF_017589495.1. Taxonomy (NCBI): domain Eukaryota; kingdom Metazoa; phylum Chordata; class Actinopteri; order Clupeiformes; family Clupeidae; genus Alosa; species Alosa alosa. The sequence goes on from NC_063189.1 coordinate 33,131,481, forward strand.
CCCAAGGCATGATGAGAAGCTTATGGATTATGGATGAACGGGTATGTGTTCAGACTCCACCAGCCAACCCATAATGGGCTTTTCCCTTCTTAAACATGGCCTGAACTTCAGGGTTTGAGGAGGACAGGGTTTGTCAGTTAGCATCACCTCACATTAGTCCAGCCAAGGCATCACAGGACATTGCAGTCTTCTGGCAATGGTAAGGCTTCTTTCAGTCTGAACTATTCTTTTATCCAATACGACTTTGCTGTTTTGATTGAAACTCTCGTTTAAATTATTTTCATGGTTTGGTTAAGAATGCTTCCTTTACCAGGTCACTCAGTATTTTTTCTTGTGGTTGGTATTGTGTCTATATTTTCTGATGAAAATGCTGTTGGGATATTCTTTAGCCTCTGCCATATTCCATGAGGATGACTGTCCACATCTCAATGACAGAGCCGACGATTGGCAGTAATTGGCACGTTCCGGGCAGTCCTAGGAGAGATCTGAGTGTGTGTGGATGGCCTGCCCTCTCCACCAATTACAGAGTGGTTCCCATGGGGGCAGGGTCGGGTGAGGGCCCAGTGCACGGCTTGATCTGGTTGTTTGTGGATGTGCCGGCTCCTCTTCCTCCTTCTCCATGTGGGCGGCCACTGGGGCTCGTCAGATCAGGGAGCCTGATCCACTCGCTCACCTCCACAGCTGTCAGCTCCGTCCATCTCATCCGCTTCTGAGAAGCCCTCTCCAACAAAACAACATGTCCCACTTCACACAGTACACACACACAGTACACACACACACACACACACACACACACAGTACACACACACACACACACACACACACACACACACACACATACTCTCTCTCTGGTTTTCTTTGGCTCTATTCCTATAATCCTCACATGGGTGTTCTCTGTTATACTTGTGCCTCTAATGTTTTTGACAGACAGGAATATTGACTGTATAGAAGCCGCCATGTGTAGCTGTTTGTAAAGCATTAGAAAGTGGTAGTCCCTAAAAGTTGCTTCTTATCCTTCTCTAGTCAAAGCCTTCATCCGTGCGTAATCTCTTTTTCATTTTACATTCATTCCACCACTTTCACCTGAAGTAATGCACTTTTCTACAGTTGTATGTCCCAATTAAAATGCTATTTGTGTTTTGCAAATTTGAAAATGAGGAAAAATGAAAGCTGCTAAGAATATTTGGCTTAGAATATGACATTTAGTCTCTCCTTTCAGTAAAATTTCTCAATCAGTGAATTGTCATTATAATTCTTCTTATTATTTTATGACGTCATTATAACATCTTATTATTATTATTATGAAGCGTTTGCTTCAGTAGATGAACTCGCATGGTAGTTGTGCATCAGTGGATTATTGTCATTATAATTCGTATTATTTTTATGATGTCATTATAACATCTTATTATTATTATTAATATTATTATTATTATGAAGTGTTTGCCTCAGCAGATGAACTCACATGGTGGTTCTGCATCAGTGAGGGATGAGTGTGTCATGGAGAGGCCTCTGTGCACTGGAGAGTGGCTGCTTTAGGATTCAGTTCTTCTGTACTGCACTGTGTTCAGCTGCTTTGACACGCACAGCAGCCTTTCCAGACTGAACAGAGGCAGTTGGCCACAAGAGGTGGCAAGGGACCCAGGAGAGGCGAATCACAAGCCTAAAGCATGCTGCTAACATACCTCAATGAAGGCCTCAGGGACAAGCCTGGAAGCCCCTGGTGATACTCTCTCTCTTGCACCCCCCATCCCTCCCTCTCAGACAGACGCGCACACACACACACACACACACTCACACTTTCACATTCTCAAAGCCTCTGTCAGTCCATATCTTCTAACAGTGGGTTGGATAGCAGAGGAAACACATTTCACTGGGTGTAAGGAGATGTGTGCTGCTGTTTTATCCTGGGGCTGTGCTATGTGTCAACCATTGGAGACTGTGGAGTATAGAGACACTGTTAGATAACCCAGCGCACACTGTTTACTGACATTGCTGTTTAAGTTCTAATATAGTATTTGGATGTTTCTGCAAAAGGTAAACACATACCAAAATTGCATAAACATCATGCATGTTTAGAATAGAGTTTATTCTTGAGAGACATGCATGGTGAGAGAATAATCAGAAAACTGAATGCTTCAAATGGACAAAACTAGCATGCTGTAGGAACCTTTCTTCTGCATCAGTGGCTCTACACTTAGTCATATACACTGCAGTCTGCCACTGGATTGGGTAGAGTTTCTCCACCACATACAACATGTTACGAAATCAGGTAAACTGTCACTATACTTTATTTATGGTACTTTCCACATCAAAGCAAGAACAGAAAAAAAAAAACATGGCCCTGTCACTGTTCCTCTAAAAGCTCAGTGCCACAGGTTGACAGACGAGTAATAAGGCAGCCTTCCCTCTCTCTCCGCACGGCAAGGCCCCTCACAGGGGGACCTGGCTAATGTGCTGTCTGGCCCGGGGGCCTGTGGGGAGGCCGGCTGGATTATTATGTTAATGCCGTGTGCCTCCTGCCCTGCCGGCCTGTCCCAGCTGGCCCCGCCGTCGTTAGGAGGCCTCTGCTCTGACAGAGGAGTAATATGCTGCGTGATTGAAAGGGCAAAAGATCGAGCACTAAAAAGGAGGGAGCGAGCGGACACAGTGATAAGCATATGATAAAAGTGCCATTGTATGCCCAATGCCGCAGAGAACCGCCCAGGCTTCAGCCCTACCTATGAAACTAGGGGGAGTGAATATGTATTAGGGAGGGGAGGGAGGGTGGGCTTTGAGTTTTAATTACCCATTCCATTTCCAACATCCCTGCCTTCATATATTGCCCTATGCTTTCCTGACACCCACTCCTGTCTCTGTCCACCATCATATACAGTACAGTAGGCCTACATAATGTGCACACTTTTGTCTCAACTCATGGGTTTGCTCTATTTTAGCGTCCTGCATTTTCATGTGAATAAGATTAAAAGAATATAATGACAATCTTTTAATCAGCTGAAAAACATACATTATCTGTTGAGATCACACAGTGTTGGATGGTCAGACCATGAACCTTTCAGTATGATAAAGAATCACGCACCTATCCTAAGATACAAACTGTGATACTCTCACACACATAACATTTGAACATTCTAAAGTGCAGCTTGAAATCTAAGCAAAGGCTTCTTTTAAAGAAATATCGAGCTAAGCCCGATTTAGGTCATGAAAGTCAACACAGACTCAGAATAAAATGATGATGCTGTCAGCGGAGTTAATTCACAGAAAGTGCCACACATCCAGTTCAATCTGATGCTGAGGGAGAGACACAGAGGGTGCCACCAATCTGTTTTTCCAGAGGACTCCACCAGCAGACTTAGCCTCCCAGAAGCATAATTGTGTAAATTATATCAGAAAGACACAAACAGGAAACGATATACGATCTATAGGCCCTATCACACTGGCAAAATCGCCGCGATTTTATGTACCAGAATCGCGGAACGACTGTCCCTTTCACATAGACCGAGGCGGAACGGCGGGACAAAGTGTCTCGCCAAATTTACTACCAAGCCCCCTAGACATTTTGCCGAGTTTTTTCGTTCCGCCACCAGTGTGAATGGGTCAAGGACTCAAGGCGGAAAGGGGAATCTGGGCGGGCATTTAAATGCTACGTCCAGCCCACCACAGGAGATTGCAAACAAATCTAACTGATCAATAGCAGCAATCGCAGAGACAGCACATATGTCAATCTATAAATTCACAAAGTCTCCAGTCATTCAATGCCTGCTAGAGTTGACTGTAGCTTGGAATGCAATCAGTTGCCATAATAGGATATCTTCAAATCCAGCGATAAAACAAAGCATGAACTCATGAGCGTCTGTCTGCCCTATAGGCCTATGTATATCCTCTGATTGTAATGCTTATCTAGGCGATATTTGTAAAATTTCTTTTGTATTTGGCCTGTTATAAAATCATGTAGACTTAGCCTATTGAACAATTGAAACACATTAGGAACCGCAAAGTTGGAGACATGCATAAAGACATTGCTGCAAATTTAAAACCGGATTACTCTGTGCAGGGGAATGCTTTACACCTTTATGTTCGGTAACGTCTGCTGTTTATTCTGATATATGGTTTGTCATGTGTTGAGGGAAAGTTCGCGAAGTATTCCACCAAGATGAATGGGTAGGGAGACATGCGCAAAAAAATATGATTAAAGTTACTTTTCTCGCGAACCGTTTACCACAACAACTAACCACTAACATCGTTTAAAGGCTGAGAAAAAGCTCTTTCGTGTGATACATGTGATGTCTGTGATGAATAAGCTACTTCGCAAGTAGTTCAGCAAATTTGGGTGGGACAGAAATACCTTTACAGAGCAGCAGTTCTGGCCATATCGGCTCTGGGTCACATGATGTAGGCTACTGCTTTACATGCATTATCGCTTCACTACCCAACACGCGAACAAGAAAGAAATGTGCTTATGTCGCGATTTCCGATAGGCCCAGGCCTAAAGAAAAGACAGCTATGGTAACCTAACAATTAGGATTTGCTTTGCCTACACACTGCTGTTTGGTTGTCCCAAACTTTGAGACGATCCATACTCGCATTAACTGAATGTTATCAACCCGAACTGCGATGTTGAGTGACAGGATGCCATGCCTAATAATCTCACTGGCTTCGGCATAACTGCTAACAGTGCGCCTAGGCCTACTGTTAAACACCTGAAAAATGCTGCTGTTTTCTTTTCATGACGAGCACTAGGCCTACGCTTGAATAATTTATGACTGAATGGAACATTGCGTTTTTAAAGAACTGCTTATCACGTCTTGTGACAAAGTTTACACTAATCATCATATTCTAATGTATCCGTTGAGATGTCCATTCTCTTTGCCCTAGGCTATCATTTGTGCGCGAAGCATGTTTCAATTAAGACAGTACACAAGCTATTTTTATTGTTGTAATATTGAACGATTTCATTAATAAATTGTACGCACAGTACATTGTACGGCCAAGGCAATGGGCAACGCTTCTCTTCAATTTCCCTTCCAAATTACGTTTTATTGTCTGAAGACATATATCGCAAGAATTTAACATTCTAACAGCAATAGCAAAGCAAATGCAAGCTAACCAAAGTGCAGTCGGTTCTCCCGCCATGGTTTTTGAAATCACACACCTGCTGTATCTAAAGGCCCACGCACATAAGGCTTACGACTATCACTCTACACGCCTCTGTTGCACGTCACAATTTAATTTACTATAGCTGCCTCCTGGTTCCCCAAAATGCCGCATCATTTGAACAGATCAGCAGGCCGGCAAATTTTCACCTCGCTTTCAGACACAAAAAGACGGCAAGAAGACGTCCCCTCTCTCCGCAAATTTAGCGTGATCTCTGTGTGAAAAGGCCTTATGTCTCTTTTCCTCCTCTAGGATAACTCACATTACTAGGCTCTAAGTACAAAATAGTGGAAGACAAGGGGAGTACTGAGTGTGTGAAATGGTCTCGTGTGCCTGTCTGTCTATCTCTCACAACAGATTTGATTTGAGTTTCCCTGACCCTGAGTGAAGAAGAGGGTGTGAATGTGTATGAGAGAGAGAGAGAGAGAGAGAGAGAGAGAGAGAGAGAGAGAGAGAGAGAGAGAGAGAGAGGGAGAGAGAGAGAGAGAGAGAGAGGGGGGTAAAGACAAAGAGAAAGGGGAGCGGAAGAGACAATCCATCTATCACAGCACACCATGAGAAATCCCTATTGTTTGAGCCATACCTAGATAGATAGATAGATAGATACTTTATTGATCCCCAGGGGAAATTCAAGGTCTCAGCAGCATACAGACAACACAAACACATTCTTTAACAGCAGAAAGAGTAATTAAAGTATATAATATAAAAACACAACTAAGCAATAAGGACAGTAGAAGATAAAGAATATGCTAAATATACTAAAATACAAATTATACTAACTAACACTTAATCTAAATCAATTCTAAAAACAGTATCCACATAGTGGTGATTAATCAATCAGAGGCGCTTGCGATGACTGAGGCAGGGACTGAGCCTGGGATTCTCTGTGCATAGTAAGGGATAGTAAGGGGCTCTAAGGTGCTTTGTGTGAATGAGTGTCATGGTGGTAGTGCAATGGTGATAGTGGTCATGGTGATAGTGCAAATGAGTAAGTCCAACAGTGCAACAATGCAGAAATAAAGTAAAGTAAAGTCTATATATCTATATATTTAACTATTTAAAGAAAATGTATAAGTGTGGCCACAGTTCGGCTGTGGCGTGGAGGGGGGGAGGGGGTATGCATATGTGCTAATGTGCTAATATAGCACGCAAACAGTGAGGCATAAAGACAGTGGTAAAAGTGGCTAGTGGCTAGTCAGTATCCAAACATAGGGGGGGTGAAGAGGCAGACAGACTATGCAGAGAAGTCTATCTCTCCTCTTCCCTTAAGTGAGGCATTGAACAGTTCAATGGCCCTGGGGACAAATGACTTTCTCAGTCTGTCAGTTGTGCAAGGCAGTGAGCGAAGTCTCCAGCTGATCAGGCTCTTCTGCTTAACAATAGTGCTGTGGAGTGGGTGACACTCATTGTCCAAGATGTTGATCAGTTTGTTCAGGGTCCTTTTGTCAGATAGTGAAGTGATGCACTCCAGTTCAGCTCCCACTACAGAGCCAGCTTTCCTTACCAGCCTGTCAATTCGCCCCGCATCCTTCTTCCTTGTGCTTCCTCTCCAACATACTACTGCATAGAAGAGGACGCTGGCAACAACAGACTGGTAGAACATCCTGAGGAGCTTGCTGCACACATTGAAGGACCGCAGCCTCCTCAGGAAGTACAGCCTGCTCTGCCCTTTCTTGTAGAGTGCATCAGTGTTGGCTGACCAGTCCAGTTTATTGTCCAGGTGGTGACCCAGATACTTGTAGGTGCTAACCACCTCCACATTGACCCCATCAATGTGGACTGGTAGCAGAGTGGGCTTAGACCTGCGGAAATCCACCACCATCTCCTTGGTCTTTGAAGTGTTGAGTTGGAGATGATTGAGTTTGCACAGTTCCCTGTGGCAATCCGGTGCTGCAGATCACAGTGTCAGAGAGACAGTTCTTCAGTCTGACGAACTGTGGTCGCTCGGTCAGGTAATCTGTAATCCAGGTTACCAGGTGAGCGTCCACACCCATCTGCAGGATCTTGTCTCCCAATCTGAGGGGCTGGATGGTGTTAAAAGCACTTGAGAAATCAAAGAACATGATTCTCACAGCACTTTTCCCCTTGTCTAGGTGGGAATGTGTCCTGTGTAGAAGATAAGTGATGCCAAGTGATGACTTGTAGAAGTGGTTCAACTGATTTGCCCTGTCCAGGTCCTCCTCCACAGAGCTGCTGTTCTTCTTCAGGCCAGTGATAACCTTCATGCAGTCCCATGTCTCCTTCAAGTTGTTTTCCTGCAGCTTCTGTTCCACCTTCTTTCTGTAATCCTCCTTAGCTTCCTTCAGCTTGAATTTGAGTTCCCCTTGCACGCGCCTCAGCTCTGCCATGTCCCCCTCTCTGAACGCCATCTTTTTCCTATTAAGAAGGGTCTTGACATTGCTGGTTATCCAAGGCTTGTTGTTGGGAAAGCAGCGTACATTTCTGGTGGGAACAACAATGTCCATGCAGAAGTTCAGGTAGTCAGTTGTGCACTGTGTGACCTCCTCTAAGGCCTAGTCCACACGTACCAAACCGATCTTTTTTTCCTCCGTCTTCCCTGGAACCGTATCAAGAATATTTGCGTCCAAACGGATCCATCTCAACACGACTCAACACGTTACTTCATACCCCAGGCCTATAGGTGGCACTGCGTCTTTACAGAAATTCACCAAAACTTGTAAAACTTGCGCTTTAAAACAGACAGAATAGGCTACTGCTGAAAAATGGCTAGTGCAAGGAAACCAGAATTGTTTGTGTGGACTGATGGTGAACTGTCAACTGTAGTCAACTGTAAAACTAATAAACTTTATTTTACGGTTTGTGAAGGGTGCAGTCCCATCCTTTATTTGGCTAACGCAGGTAGGCCTAATCACCTTTACTTTCTTTGGTTGTAGGATAGTCCGTGATTCACATTAGTTTTGCCCATCACCGCAATTAGGCTACTAAACGCAAGGCTTACCCAAGTTCTAGGCTATTCTGTCGCCACATTTATAATATTGCTATAAAACCTTCGTTAGCAATACTTTTGCCTGCATCAAATCGTGCATTCGCATTCAGTGTGCTACCATCGGCTTAACGTGAGTTCTAAGCGTCTTTGTATGCTTATATCTAATTTCACTCGACTGTGAATGCATGTATATATGTTGTAAGACATGTAAAATAAATGAATGACACTGGCACTACGCACAAATTAATGTAGCCTAAACTTACACCGCACTTTCCTAATAACTTAAGTTCTCTCGCGTCACTGACAGTAGCTAGAATGCATAAAAAAACACCGGGAAAAACAGTGTTCAGTCCACCAAGTCATAAGCTATCGGCGCTGCGCAGCATCAGTTGTGATATTTATCTTAACGGAGTGTAATCGTAGGTAATGTCATGTATGAAAACTAGTATTGTTAGGCAATACTATAAGTGCAAGTCCAGGGCAGCTGAGGTGTGGCGATGACATCATCGATCACGCTAAGCAGGATGTCGCGGTTTCGCTGTCTAAACGAACTCAAACGGGCTACGGTTTCAGATTTCTCCACTCTGGGACCAGGTTTCAGAAAAGTGCGGTTTCGGGCAGTGCGTTTACAGGATTCGTTTGGACGCTCGGCCAAGACGAAGCAAAACCTCTGCGTTTAACCTATACAGCGTTTCCGTGTGGACAGGCCCTAAGTCCTCTCCATTCTGTAACACACTCCAGTCAGTACACTTGAAGCAGTCTCTCAGAGCCTCATCCACTTCGGGTGTCCACTTCCTGAAGGTGCGTGTGGCAACTGGTAGCCTCTGTACTTCGGGCTTGTACATTGGCTGGAGATGAATGAGGTTGTGGTCTGACTTTCCCAGTGGGGGGAGGGGGTTTGCACTGTATGCATCACTCACGTTTGCATACATGAGGTCTATTGTCCTGTTTTTCCTTGTAGGGCAGTAATACCTTGTATTTTCAAAGGTTGAAAAGCAAAACAGATGTGGCCACAGCCAAATTGCCAATGATTTAGGGATGGTTACAACAGAAGGGTCCAGGATTAAATTAAAACAGTTCAATGTGCTCCTCATCAGCAGATCTAAGGATCTCTCCTTAGACAGGAGTGAAGAAAATGGTGTTCTGAAGATGAAGGCCCATTTAAATGTTTTGCACCTTGTTCTTCACTAGTAATGTAAAGCCCAAAACAGTCTTAAAGGCCAAATACTGGAACAAGAACATCAAATCTGCAGCGATCACAGCGAGATTTCAGATCTCCGTGGCCTCACAAATATAAGGAGAATGAGACAGTTTGCTATTTGTAATAATCAGGTTACATGGATATAGGAGAGTCCTGTCTCCCCCATGCACCACTCTGTGGAAAGTCATGAGCACACTCCAAGAAAGAATGATTGAAAGATTACAGTGGTGGGTGAGGAAGGTTGCCATAAAAAAACATGGTGCACCCACCGCAAACCAATTCAGGCTGTATGGATCACTTTACCAGTCATTCATAAACGCTGTCATATGGAGTTCTCATTGACACCTACACAGTGAAGGAGACGCTGTTGACTAGAAATCAAGTCAAAACAATCTGAACTACATCCATCAAAAAGTTTCACTGTTGAACTTTTCATTCCTTTTCTGTCCACGGCGGTGAGCTGTAGGTTTTCTATAGAGCCTCTCATCCTTACTCACCTGGGCCTCCATAGGGGTCCAGTGCTTCTGCAGGCCCACACTTGGATGTGAACGTGCTGCCTGATCGAATGCCTGATGAAAAAGATTTGGGCTCAGGCCATTAAAGATGGAGCACAGTATTGTGGTCAGCCAAACCTGCTCTGTCCCACCACCGACAAAGCAGGCTTGACACTTTTACCCCAGTAACGAGCAGAGGGCCTGGACTGCCGGGTCAATAATTTATATTGAGCTCAATTCAATAGGGATGGTGAGAGATGGACAAGTGAAAGTAAAGAAGGGCTTCTCAGCTCTACATCTCTTCTTCTATCTGCTGCACAATGAAGTCTGAACCTTTCTCATATGGACAAATACACACACACACACACACACACACACACACACATACACACACACACACACACACATAAACACACACACACACACACAAACAAGCACCTGTTTCCAGTTTTTTCTGCGAAAGGAATTCCTTGCCTTGGCATCTTGTCTTCCAGAACTCACACACATAATTACAAACTACACTGACAAGCATGTATTTGAACATTACCTTTATTGCCATGACTACAATGTTGATGGGTTTGTCCTGTTGTTGTTATTGTTGTTGTTGATCCCTTCACCATAACAAAGGAAACCACACACCGCAATTAGACAAAAAGAGCAGCATTACAGGGGGACAACAAGAGAATGTGGAGAACAACTGCTGGTGTAGTATGATAGACTGTATAACCACAGAAACACAGACCAAACAGGAGAGTTTGGAAAGCTCAACTAATGGCTCTGGTGAAGCCATTGTTCTATGAGTAGGTCAATTGTTCTATTCCACCATCTGACATTTACATTTCTCCTTCCTGCTCTTGTCTCTTGTGTTCCCATAATCCACTTTAGATGACAGACTGCTGAGCTTTTCATTCCCAGAAAAAATGTTTGTCTGCATATTGACACTGCATGTCATTTACATGCCATACATATGTATCTTTACTACACAGTGCAAACAGCCTGCAGAGGCATTTCCCAGATCAGCACTAGCCAAGCCGTGCAAAAGGCTGCCCAACTCCATATGAACACTGTTCACCATGTCCAGTGTGGACCAGTCATGCTCAGGTTTTGATTAATAATCATCAGTCAGACTGAGGGCTATTTTGGGCTTCTCTCCCATCAGCAGACGAAGACATCAAAGTGTCTGGAAGTGGGCAACATTAGACTGGCGTCCCACTGACCCTGAGATTCAGGTATGAGGAGCCCCGGCGCATTAAAGCGCCACTATTAAAAGTTAATATGAATGAGGAACGATAATGGACATTTTACAAATGAAGTTTGAACAGAGTAAAGCGGATTTTGGGTTTCTGTTGGTTTAATAATGGATATGTTAAATGGGGGTTACGGTGAGGAGATTGAACGTGGATGTGAGAATGCATATCCATCTGCCTGGGGTTCCTCTTTGTGTGAGGGTACCGTAATGAGGGAGAGCTGTCACTTCACCCATAAAATGTGGCCAGCACAGTTTGACTCTCCCACCATTTTGCATTATTAAATGTAATTCCATTGCTGCACTTGAAAAGTGGTACGCCAATAAAAAAATTTCTCTTCCTCCGTGGCAAAAGGCTCTATGCATGCGAAAGAGCCTCCAGGTTATGTGGCCGTTACCTGGAATACTGTCTGGAATCTATCAATAGGCTGTAATGACTGCTGTAATCACTGAATGTAAAAAAGAGATCCTCTCATTTTATTGCCCGTCATCCTTGCTGTGAATCTATGTTCAAATAAACGCCCTGTAATAATCGAAAATAATTCTTTCATCAAATCTCAAGGGAGATGTGCTGTGTGTGTGTGTGTGTGTGTGTGTGTGTGTGCAGGTTTTGAGTCTGAAAGTGAAAGAAACTGTCACTGCAAAAGGATGCAGATATTGTTCGGCTCACATGTCAGCTCCCCATTCATCACTGTCACTGGAGTCGGGCCTTATTAAGTGGCCTCAATGCACTTCCTGCTTTAATGTCCTTAAGAAGGCCAGGCACCTGATTCAATTGCCCATTACAGAGGGGGGCAGACACACACACACACACACAAACACAAGGCGTTTCTAGATGGATGAGAGCTTAATGTCTGTATAACATGAGAAGCTGTGACCCTATATTAGATGTTGCAGACATAATTTGCAGACAGATGATTCATGTCCAGCCCCACAGAAGAGTGTGACACGCCCCTAAGCCCTCTCTGTGAACGCTAGCACCCAGCCCTCTCTCTCTATCTCTCTCTCACACACACACTCACCATACACACTCACCCAGCCCTCTCTCTCTCCATCTCTCTCTCACACACACACTCACCATACAAACTCACCCACGTTCATCATCTCACTCATTCTTTATCACTTAATTTCCCAGCAGTTGGAATGGATGAGGGATGTCTGAGGACAGATCAGGTGATTCATCCTCTGAGAGAGTCCACAGAGATATCATCCCCATAGGGTTGAACTGAAAACACATACACACATACACACACATGCACAAACACATGCACACATACACACACATGCACAAACACAGACACACACACATACACAAACACAGGCACACACACACAACACACACACACACACACACACACACACACACACACACACACACACACACACACACACACACCTGACCTAAGCTCATAGGTCAAACAGTTAACAATAGAGAAGGGGACACAAAGACGTGTGTCTCTGTGACGTGATTGAGCTGATTTGTTGTGTAATTATTCTGTCAGGCCTTTTATCTGCATAGATATCTGTTTGATACCAGATGCTCACTGAAAACAAGACACAAAAGGGGGCTGCTATTCATTTATTTATGCTACTCTTTTTTCATTTCCACCAGCATCACATTAATTACAGAAACACTTTTTTTCCCTGAGCTTGGAGTTTGATCTGCCTGTGGTGGAGCTGCTGAGAGAATAGGATGTCCACTGTTTGTCTGGGAGAAAGCTGGGTCTTAACATGTCAGAATTAGACAGATGGTCCTTGGGATCAATCTCCCCTTTAAAATGAAACTGATAAAGCATTTCAGTTTCTCAAAGACATATTTCTGTTTTTCTCTATTTTGTCTCTCTCTCTCTCTCTCTCTCTCTCTCTCTCTCTCTTGGGATCCTTTTCGTTCCCATTTTTCCACTCGTTCTCTGGTTTCTGTCTGCCTTAGAACAGGATGTCCCTCCATCTATGTCCCTTTAACTCCCCTCTCGTCGATTCTCTTCCCTCCGCTGGCTTTGCGGGGATCAAACAGGAGAGGCCCCTTGCAGCCTTTTTGAAGACAGCTCTGAGGGTCCCCTATGGGTGGGCTGCTGGCACTCTCTCAATTAACCCATGCACGTTATGGGGGAGGGACGTGTCTCTTTTACTTACAGTAAGACCCCACACTGTCAATCAGTCCAATGGCACCAATAGGCATTTGCATATCCTACTAACACATTGGCTACCACAAGTCCCTAACTGTCCTACTTTCTTTTACCGGGTGCATCAGATCTGCATTTCCAAATAATCACATGCCTAACCCTGACCCTAACTCTGACCCTGATCACTCAGGGTTGGACAATAGATTTGAATAGAATTTCTACCTTTACACCTTTATGTATGTATGTATAAGCACTGACAAACCACAGTTGAAAATACACTGGCAGGTAGCCTCCACACTCCCAAATAAAGCACGTTTGGCCAGATGGCTGTAAGGGAGGCCTCCATTTGAAATCTCTGAGGAGTTGGTGTGGAGCGGCTGTGTGGCCTGCTGATGGGTGGGGAGGTAACACTGAGAGACGGGTGTGGGCTGACAGGCCCCTGGCTGTGTGCAGAGTGAAGTCTGTGTGTCTGACCTCGGCTGTGCGCCTCACACAGCTCCACTGCTGTGGGCTAGAAGTGTCAATAAACAGATGAACAAATACACACACATACACACACACTCTTTCTCTCTCTCTCTCTCTCTTTCTCACTCTCTCTCTCTCTCTCTCTCTCTCTCTCTCACACACTGACACAAAAACACACACACAACACAAGTGAATGAGATTCACCCTCAATTTTCCTGTCCATCACTGTGTTTCTCAGTTGCTGACATGTCATGCTAAAGTGAGGTGCACAGCCAAAGGACTGTGGAGCTGGGTTACCGTAACTAGACTACTCTCAGCTGGGTTAACGTAACTAGACTACTCTCAGCTGGGTTAACGTAACTAGACTACTCTCAGCTGGGTTACCGTAACTAGACTACTCTCAGCTAGGTTTACCGTAACTAGACTACTCTCAGCTGGGTTACCGTAACTAGACTACTCTTTTTACCGTAACTAGACTACTCTCAGCTGGGTTTACCGTAACTAGAACTCAGCTGGGTTTACCGTAACTAGAACTCAGCTGGGTTTACCGTAACTAGAACTCAGCTGGGTTTACCGTAACCAGACTACTCTCTGTCCTTTGTAGTCCTTGTTCTCCACCCATCTCTGTGTATGCAAATGTCATGTGTGTGTGTGTGTGTGTGTGTACACATCTTGACTACAGGTGTACAAAGACATAATCTGCACCTGTTTAACCAACAAAATGATCTGTCTCTGGGAGACCTGAAGAGGTGGTTTATAACACAGTCTGGTTAAACTGGGAAAATGTATTTTCTGCCTTAATTTCTTACCCTAATATATTCGTTGGCAGTGCAATTGTTGTGCTGTCAAAGCATCAAATTGATTTAATAGAATTAATTGTGAAATATATATTTCCACATCCTCGTATTGTACCTTTCATCTCTTTCTCTCTCTCTCTCTCTCTCTCTCTCTCTCTCTCTCTCTCTCTCTCTCTCTCTCTCTCTCTCTCATAATCCTAAACTCCAGTGATGCTCCATTTGCATTTCTTGGTAAGACAAATAAAATCAAACATGTCAGGCTATCACGTTTTACTGTTTGATACAAACCTCACACACTTTTCATTTTCCATGACTAATCTACAAGAGAACCTGACTCCCAGAATCCCATGCATCATCTCCAAGCAGAGAAAAATTAGAATCTGGAATGTGGAATCCAATCATCACACCACATTATCACACCAATACGAGTGAGAACCAGAAACGGTCAGTTCTCAGCCTGCTGCCTATTTAGGGGCAGCTGTGGCCCACTGGTTAGCACTCTGGACTTGTAACCGGAGGGTTGCCGGTTCGAGCCCCGACCAGTGGGCCGCGGCTGAAGTGCCCTTGAGCAAGGCACCTAACCCCTCACTGCAATTTGAGGAAACATAATGGTTGTCGATCTATGTAACACTTATCAGTTCAATTTTCTAGTAAAAAACAGACATTTTGGTAAAACATTTAACATTAGTTAACTTATTAAAAAAAATTTCAAACATCCAAAGCGTGGTCAAGTTGTCTTTTCTACACTGTTGACCTGTCAGCCTGCCCCGTCTCATTCGTCAACCCATGAGGTTTCCACGCTGCCTTCCTCAGACTACAGTTGATATCCACAAATATATGAGGATTATCAACGTTTTTCTCTAAGCTTGTAAAGGCCTAAATATTTGTGGCTTTCTTCTCGATACACATAATGTCCCCATGACAGCCTACCAGGCAATATTTCCTGATCACATAAGTGGGACTTACTGTAATATCCAACAATCCAAAATCCAATTTTCCATTTTTTCCTCTATTCTCTGATCTTCAGACTAAAAGCTCAACATCCAAAAGTTTATTTTGCCAACATTGACATAAAATCAAACTTTTCAGTTGAATTCAATTTTCTGCTTTTCCAAATGTTCATTTTGTGATTAAAAAATTGAACTGAACTAAAGAATGAATTGAACCAGACCACTGATGTGAACATTACGTTAATCACACTTTACTTTTTTATCTGAATAATGAACTAATAAATTTAAGGTAGAAGAAATACTGCTTTCTCAAATAACATACTCTGATTCAGGTACATCCCATGACCCCATGGTAAGGCAATAACTGATCCATGCTGACCTGTACAGAGCATGTGCAGATGTGCCTGTTTCTTCATCTGTAGTGTAACTGGACTGTTATTCAATTTGATCATTATTGTCACAATGGACCCCCCCGAGTGGCAGCACTATATATTGATGGTGCTATTCACTGTGAAAGCAATATAATGTCAGCAGACACAGGGGGAGAAATTAAAAGTCAGCTGTGTAGCTTTCTGAACTCTGTTACGTTGGACCAATACTACAGTGGATATTCAACTTATAGCAAATCAATGTAGTCATATATTTAATCACTAAACCGCTCGGGGTACTGGGCTTTGATTTCTTTTGGTGGTGGTGGTGTGTGTGTGTGTGTGCTACTGTAAGAAAAGGCATCTATAACAGCTTGTTTGCTGGTCTGTGTGTGTGTGTTTGTGTGTGCGCATGCGTTTATGTAGACTAATTTGATGTATTGATAAAATAACAACAGCATTTCTGTGTGTGTGTGTGTGTGTGTGTGTGTGCCTATGTGTTTTGAGTGTGGTGTGTGCATAGCAATATGAAAAAGGGCTGGGTTAGCCCAGAGAATGTTAGTCTCTACACATGTACTCCTTGTCATAAAATTTAAACAATCTTTCTTATTAATGAATATTTCAAGAGTAATTGCAAAAATCGTTTGATTTTTTCTCTCCTTCACACTCTGCTCCCCTTCCCTTGCCAGTACCGAACTGCTCTAATGATTTAATTAATAGCATTGTATCCACAAATGAAAAGCTCCTATTTAATAAGCCAAAATGGCTTGAATTAAGAGTGGGCCTGGCCTGTCAGTTGTGTGCATTGCAGGTCCCCATGCTGTCCATAAGAAAGCATGACTGCTCAGCCTTTCTCTCTTAATTGAGACTCAATAAATAAAATTGGTTAAAGAAGGAATCCCACGGCTTTGAGCTCTGAAACTCACAGCTAAAGTGTCTATCGGTCTCTTTGCATAAGTTTGTGAATCTCGAGTGTGAATGGGTGCAGGTGGACACGACCGGAAATAGCAGGTCCCTCTCCTGTGTGTGTGTGCACTATATGTGCAGGTGTGTCTTCTATCTCCATATACCTGTGCATAGCAGAATATGTGTGTCTGTGCATGCATTTTGTAAGTACACTATGTATGTATGTATGTGTATGTATATATGTACTGTATGAATGTATGTATGTGTGTGTGTATGTATGTATGTATGTATGTATGTATGTATGTATGTATGTATGTTTGTATGTATGTATGTGTGTGTATGTATGTAGGTATGTATGTATGTTTGTATGTATGTATGTATGTATATATGTGAATGTCAGAATGTGTGTATGTGTGTGTGCTCCCATAGACAGGGGCAGTCCAGGTCCAGAGGCTGTGCCCATCATTTATTTAAGAGCCTGAGACGCAGGGAGGGATGGAGGAGGATGGGGATGAGAGAAAACGTGGCAATCTAATGAAATTATCAACGTTGCTGAATTAATGATGAATGTGAATAAGAAAAGCCCGGTCTCTCCGTGGAGCCTCGGCGTTCATCAGCCATGCAGTCTCATCACGTCCTCTTCTGGAGCAGGCAGGCACCGGGGCTCAGGCTCCCACCACGCGAGGACCTCGCCTTGGACTGGAGTCAAACTTCACCCCCCATGAAAACAAATCACCTGAGCGGATTCTCCACCCTCCTCTCCTCCAGCCCCCCTTCTCTGTTTAACAAGACTGGAGGTCTTTTCTTCCAGCTTTTCCTTTTCATCTCTTTTACTTTTTCCTTACTCCCTTTCTTTTGTTGTGCTGAGGGAAAGAGAGAGAGAGAGAGACGAGAAGAGGAGGTGGAGGAGGAGGAGGAGGAGGAGAGTGAAGCTGACCTGATTCAGGAGGTTCCGGTGGTCTTTGGTTTGAGAGGGAGAAGACCTCTTTTCTCTCTCTTTTTTTTCCTTGTGTCTCTTCATTTTTTGCTCTTCCTCACTTCCTTTTGATGGAGGGTCTCAGTGGAGACTTGTCTGGAGTGCCTGTATGTAAATGATGTGGGGAGCACTACGTCTTCCTCCACATCCTTCTCTGCCTTTGCTACCTGACGCTGACGGTGTGTGTGGAGACGCAGGGAGATGTCATGGGGTCTCATTAGCCAGGCGGAGGCCGTGGCAGCAGACAGAGGTACTGTATCAGATTATTCTAATGGCCTTTTCCAGCTCCACTTCACTCAGTTCTCACCCTCTCCTCCTTCCTCCCTCTCTCTCTCTCTCTCTCTCTCTCTCTCTCCCTCTATCTCTCTCTCACTGTCTCTGGACCACTTACTCTACGTCTGCTCTGTATGATGAAGTCTTCACTCTCTCTCTCTCTCTCTCTCTCTCTCTCAATCTGTCTCTCGCTCTTATCTGCCCCTCTGTTGGTGTCACTGAAACAGGTGTAAACTTCAGCTGTAGGAGTAAACAGGACTGCTTTACTTTTATCTGGCGTGCCTTGTCAGTAGCTTTTTGTGTGCAGGGGAATTTCCACTGATCCGTTAAAGACAGCACAGATGATTAGGATGGACAGTGAGAGTATGATTTAACAGTGGCGGTTTGTGTTGATGATGAGTACAGATCAGGCCTTTCTGCCCCAAGCCTCGTCCCAGTCACAGCTCTCCTCAGTTGAGCCTAGTGTGTACGCTGCTGTCCATGGTACTACAGAGACAGTACAGGCACTTGCTCTGCTGCACACAAATACATGCTGTATGTTCATATATCATACCAGTGTACCAAAATAGTATAGCTGTGTAAAAAAGTCTATCAGTGTAAGAACAGACAGATGGATGTAGATAGATAGATTATTAAAAAGAATATGTATAAGGGCTAATATAGCCTGTAATCAACAGTCCAAGCAACCCAAGGACAGAAAACAGGTGAGCAACAGAAACACTCAATAGTCAATTTCACCCTGCTATCCATATCCAAGAGTTGAATAGTCATATGGCCTGGGGAACAAAAGACTTTCTCATTGTGTCTGTTGAGCAGGGGACATAGTAACATAGTTGACACAGTGCCTGGTGAATGTGTATTTTTTGCAGAGGGTGGCTGGCATTGTCATTGATGAATAACTGTGTAGTATTCTTGATCATTTCATTTATTTTTCTTCATAAATGCTTGCCCATAAACAAGAGAATTTGTATGACCTTGGTGTCCCACGTTGTTGGTTGAATAGGGTGTATAACATATTTCTATATGCTCCTAATACAGCTCATGCCTTCAATTATGGAATAATAATGTCATCAGATCTCATCATGATATTCATCAGGTCACATGTATGCCAATCAGAAGTCTGAACCCCATTCTCTCCTTATGGTCCCTATCTATGAATCGACAAAAATTGATCCCATACAAATTAGGTGTGTCCTCAAAGGGGCTCCATCAATACATTGACTCCTTTTATGAGGCCCATCAAACAGCCATTATAGGTGTCGGGGGGGCAGCTCCTCTGGGAGGTTGTCGTGAGTGACGAATGAGTGGGGAGGACCCTGTGTCTGGTGTGAATCCCCTTGGTGATCAGTTAAAATAAGCCAACCCATCTATCTCCAGACCCCCACGCATGACCCACAGCTGACTGGCTCTCATTGGAAAGCTCCCTTTGTCTATGTCTCAGACATGTAATGTATATAACTGAGTAGGTAAAGATATGTTCTCTATTAAAAAAAGAAAACCCTTTGACCCTGTGAAGAATTGGCATAGCATGTGAGCTCCAAGAAGGACTGGACTGAAAAGGCCACATGTGACTAGTGATCTGGTTTTGGCCTCTTACGTAGACTTTCATTTTCACAAGTGATCATGATCACAAGTGGAAAAAAAACAGCACGTTAAATGTGGAAACACAGAGTTGTTTTGAAGTTTCCAAAAATGGCGAGCTGAACATTAACAGGCTCTCTCTAAGAGAGTTGTTTAATATCGCATTCATAATATCCTAGCCATAATATCCCAACCAGTCAAAGACACAAACAAGCCCTCGACAACGTCATTCTCATCTTTAAGTGTCAGAAGTTCAGGGCTTTCAATTACACTGCTTTTAATATTCATGTCCGCTCTCCCAGGGCTAATTAATATGCACCAGTTTAAGTCTAATTGTTCAAGAAAACTGTTTTTATGTTGCTGCAAACAGTAATAACAAATGATAGATGCATAAAATTAACATACATTTTCAGGCCAAGAGAATATCTGATCACCGTGCCATGGAGAATTCCTCTAAGTTGGGAAGTTAATTTTATCACCCCCTCCCCTCATTTAAGAGCCACGCTCAACAATAATTGGAAAACAGAATAGAGGATTAGCTCTCATCAAGTGATGAGCACTGGTGCTGCACTATGGAGTGTAGGCATTACCAATTACTGAGACATCATCTGAGAGTTCATCTTATATGCTCCATAGGGATACTTTGCAATACTGTTCATCTGATTATAGCGAATGACTGGCACAGCTCAAGTCTCCAGTCTTTCGTTCATTTCATCAATTGTTTCCTACCAGAATAGTCAGGTGAGGGAATGGAAACCTTTACTAACCTGTATCTTTGTGTCTAACAGGTCTACCATTTAATGTCTGTGGGTTTTGTTTTCATCAAAGAAGTTGTATGTTTAATGTGTGTAGTGTATTGCATAACAAGTGGCACTTTTAAACCTGTTATCCCCACTAGTTGTCCATGGGTAATCACTATGGAATTTTGTGACATGAAAAGTTGGATTGCAACTTGAAATAACATTACTGACATTCACTGTTACAATAAGCAGTTACAATTTGTATGTGTCAGCTGTGCTGAGGTCTTGGATATGATCTGTACCAGACACGTTCATGGTGATAATAAAGTATGGCACATTTCAAAGAGAAGACAGCCCATCTCTGAAGTTCTATTGAAAGCTAAGAACAACTAAGATGAACAATTAATTTAAAACTTTTGGCAACAATAGCTAAGCTTTATCATTTCAATGTTCTTACAAAGGCCAATGGGAATACACATTACATTATTGCCACCTCTCGTCTAACATGATCCAGTTGGATAAATTGAACGTTGTGCCAGAATTAGTTAAAAATAGTAACATTACATTTTCAAGAGAAAGATTAATGTGTGTAATGTGATTTAGTATATAGAATGTATTATACTATACCCCTTATTCAATACCCCCTTTCCCTTTTTTCAGTGCACCAACTCATCCAGCTTAGTGAGCAATTTAAGACGACTAAACTCATGCAGCCACTTTCCCATCATAATTATCACAGTTTCATCAGCCTACAAGCAAACATAACTTTCTCATGTTGTACAGTTATGGACATTTTCAAAGAAATTGTCTTATTGTTGTATTAGTTGCATGCCTCTAAGCTGTGACAGGAAGCTTTGGAGCTTTCAGTGAGGCTGTACACCTGGTGTCCCTTGTTGTTTCTGTGCCACCACTACCCTTTTTCCCATCAAAACAGACAGAGGTGCTGCAGGAGGAGTACCAATGGGAGGCTTTGTTGTTGAGCTCTCTGCACACAAATCACATATTCATGCGGGTGTGTTTAAGCGTTTTTCTGCTGGCATAAGCATGCACCATCGTTGAACGCTGACTTCTCTTTTTGTGTTTTTGTTGTTTTTTTTCATGCTTTTTTCTTTCTTTCTTTCTTTCTTTCTTTCTTTCTTTTACAGTAGGCATCTTTGCCGCTTCATATCCTCCAACATTAAAGTCTAGGCTGTGTAGAAAGCCTTCTCCCTGCTTCTCTGCTCTATCTGAATATCCAGGTTTAATGTTGGGCTGCAGGGCTTTACGCTGCTTTTGTGTAGGCTGTTCCGCTGATTCAATTGACACCATTTCAGTGCTGGGCAAATAGAATTGCTTTGAATTAGTGGGACGTTATTGCTCCCGTGGTGAGTCACTGGCATGTCTGGATGGAGTAAAGTTCTTGTGCTGCTGACTGTGATTTAATCAACAACACCCTCCACCCCCTCCCTGACGAACAGTTCAGATAAGAGATCTATATTTCATAAACTCCCTATGAACAGTTTGTGTTAAACCTATGAGTTAGCCTGATATTAAAATGTCAGGGCCATTAAAGCACTAACTCAGGTCTTGGAAAAGATAAAGTGCTCGGTGGGACAGGACTGAATCTTTTCTTTAAATAATGTGCGCAAAATAACTGCATATGAACCTCTTCAATTGGCGTGTAATGTGAAACAATTTCACTGAGCAGGTGAACTACAATTATTGGTTCTGACATCAACATAGCACACGGAATCTTTGTGTTGTCTGCGTAAATAAACTTAACGACAAATGTGACCATCCCCTGGCATCCATTAAGATTCTAAAGGGTGTTCGTTGAGATTACCTGGCTAAAAACCACTGGTTTAGGGACACATCACAAAGTTTTATATAAATTGATCATCTAAATAACATAAAACCTTTATCATTGTAGTCTGATAATACATATCTAATACATACATAAAATAATGGATAAGCAAAAGACATACATGCAGCATTTGATATTTCTTGACATTCTGATGTTTCATTACAACAGCTCCATCCATTTCAGTTCATTTCATTCCCATTTTTAAAAGCTGAAAAACAGACTTTTGCACAGCTTAGGGCCTGAGGAAGGTCAAAGGAACAATATATATATATATTTATTATATCAACTTTAGCATGAGAAACAGTGTGTGAGAGTCTCTTGGTTCATTTTTAAAACCTCAAAGTTATTTTATTAGATGGCGATGTCCCATACATGGATTAAGCCTATCCTGGACTAAAAGCTTTTCTCAATGGAGATTTCCATTGCATTCTCTTTCAGTCTAAGACTTAATCTATGTGCAGGAAACCACCCTTTCTATTTACATATCCACCCGATTAAGATTAAGACAGGTGTCTCCTTTGGGACAGGACACTATCTTTACTCAAGACTATACAGTGACTATAAATGACTTTCATCCTAAAAGACCTCATTCAGTCACAAAGGTCTAGCTAACAATGTTCTGAAAAACTCTCGTACTTACAGGGTTCAATATTTTGGTCAACAATTTTCTTTTCTCTCTTATTGACTGCTCAACAACGCAGCTTTTTGTGTGCCTGTGATTTGGCAACATTAGCAAGGCAACACATTCCAAGGGGAGATGTGAAAATTGCAATGGCACCTTCATATGTCACCTTAATTAAGAATGCCCCCTAAAGCTGTTGACTATTGATCCCGTTGCTGAACAGGAAGTAAAGTTGCTGGCATGTGTGTGCTCTTATGCACTTATGCCTTTAATTATTCTCACTTTTTTCACTGTGATTTGGTCGTATTTTGTATTTTTAATTCTTACATCTTTTTGATGGCTCGCAAACTATTCATCTGATGCCAGTGTGCTGGGATCTTTAAAAGGAGACATTTCCTTCCAGGGGAACTCTTCGTATAAATATTTTCCAATTGATGAATACGTTACACCCCAGCAGCCTCCAGTCCCTGGCTTTGATACTTGTCTATGGGGTCTGTGTGTGATGTCATAATGGCAGGAGCAGGGCCCTGGGGCCATTGGTCTCAGTCCTGAACTGCATTCCGAGTGCACTTCTCATCCGCGCAACGCGGCTTTTCTATGTTTAAATTTGCATCAGTGTTTACAAGCCTCATGCACCATTGACTAGATGTACGATTTGTTTAAGGTCTTGCCACTGGTCAATCTTGGGAAATCAACAAACTTTTAATGAGAACCATAGCAAAAAGAAAACTTAATAAACTTTTGCTGTATTTTTTTTAGTTATTGATGATTATTTATTCATCATCATGCCTCATACCACCATTAGAGGGGAAGAGGCTCATTTTCAATGACAATAATGAGTCAAATAGGAAATTCTGGTTTATATTTGTAAATGTATGTATATTTATTTGCTTATAAACATGCAAAAGAGGTAAGCCCTTAAGACTTAGATGGTACGTTTGTATGGTTATTCAAAGGTCTTTAGTCACACATCTCAATGTTCACTGACCATTTAAATATTTTTTGTCAATATTCAAATGTAATAGTGTAATAATGCTAACAGTAGATGACAACAGAGAGAGAGAGAGAGAGAGAGAAAGGATCTACCAAATATGTGTCCTGTTTTTTTCTTGGTGGATAATGATCTCTTGAAACAGTGTGCTCTCTGTGTGTGAGGGTGTGCACACATGCCTGTGTGTGTGTGTGTGTGTGTGTGTGTGTGTGTGTGTGTGTGTGTGTGTGTGTGTGTGTGTGTGTGCAGAGTGAGTATGGAGATGAAAGCAGGTTTGAGGGCCTGCTCTCTCTATTGCACATCTGACTGAGGCAGGTGTTAGATATGCTGATGACTGGCGGAGACTAAAGACAATACAAATGTGAAGTGAAAACGCTACTGGCACGCCTCCTCTGTTCTTAACACGTGAAGCCCCTGCCTCCATCAATTATTCATCCTATTGTGCCTGTGTGTGTGTGTGTGTGTGTGTGTGTGTGTGTGTGTGTGTGTGTGTGTGTGTGTGTGTGCGTGCGTGCGTGCGTGTGTGTGAGTGTGTGTGCGTGTGAGTGTGTGAGTGCTTGCGTGCGTGCATGTGTGTGTGTGTGTGTGTGTGTGCGTGTGCGTGTGCGCGCGTGTGTGTGTGTATGCGTGTGTGTGTGTGTGTGTGTGTGTGTGTACACTTGTGTGCAGTGTGGAGGGTGGTAGTTTGCCTGCATCTATAAATGTGTATGTTTGCTTCAACAGAGTGAGCACATGCCAACAATTGTGTGCGAGCGCAAACTATATCTGCTTGTGTTAGTTCTGTGCTTATGTGCTAATATGTGCTAATGTACTAGTACAGCATCTAGAATATATCAATGTTGTGTATTCATTTTTTCAGAATTAATTTTCTGAATTTTTAAAATTCCTGTATGTGTGTGTGTGTGTGTGTGTGTGTGTGTGTGTGTATTTTTTTCTCATCTGTCTAAGTCATAGACCAAAAGGCATGTAATACAGCTGAGTGCTTTGGAACTCCATGTCTTCTTATTTTCAGGCAGAGTCCCTACAGTGTGTGTGTGTGTGTGTGTGTGTGTGTGTGTGTGTGTGTGTGTGTGTGTGTGTGTGTCTGTCTGTGTGTTGGGGGTGGGGAGAGACTTTTAATGACTGAAGCAGAGCATGAGTTTTCTTCAATAAAGTGCAACTTCAGTTATTTCAGAAAAATAGGGAAAGATGACGTGTGTGTGTGTGTGTGTGTGTGTGTGTGTGTGTGTGTGTGTGTGTGTGTGTTTGTGTGTGCGCGTGTGCGCGTGTGTGCGTGCATGCGTGCGTGTGTGTGTTTTGTGTGTGCGTTCGTGAGTGCATGTGTGCGTGTGTGTGTGAGAGAGAAAGATGGAGAGAGAGAAAGTATGGGGGCCGAGGTGGGGAGCTGAACAGTGCATGTGTATGTGTGGTTGTGTGTTACGAAGGGATCAGTCTTTGTATACTTGTCTTCAAAGAGGCGCACACTCGAAGCCATTGGGAGACTCCTTTGACTTTAATCTTTTTTTGCACGGCTTTGAAAATTATGGCCGAGGACTGCAGCTTGCTTCATTAAAAGACATGCTTCTCACTCGTTTTGTGTGTAGTTTCAGCCAGTGCTTTCCTACCCCAACTATCAAGGGGTAAAGAGGCCATGCTTAGTTCCAGGAGAGCACCTCACGTTAACACACACACACACACACACACACACACACACACACACACACACACACACACACTAACACATTATGACCTGATCACAATCACAATCACAGATCAGGCCTCCTAAAAGTCCCAGTGGGTCTGAGCACTGTTTATCAGTTGACATGTGTAGAGTTATATATTGTTGACATGTGTAGTTATTGTGTTTACATGTGTAGTTATATATTGTGTTTACATGTGTAGTTATATATTGTTGACATGTGTAGTTATATATTGTTGACATGTATAGTTATGTATGTTGACATGTATAGTTGTATGTTGACATGCGTAGTTATATATTGTTGACATGTGTAGTTATATTGTTGACATGTGTAGTTATATATTGTGTCGACATGTGTAGTTAGGGCCCGAGCACCGAAGGGCGCAAGGCCTTATTGTTTTTATAAGGATTATTATTATTATTATTATTATTATATTTTTTTGCTATCCTGTTTTTGAGGTGGTTAACATGGTTGAAAACTCTTGAAATTTGGCACACACAACAGGTGTCACGGAACGCAGATAGGTACAGGAGCTTGACCCCGGGCGTGGCCCAGGGACTCGCTAGCGCCCCCTTAGGTGACTGATCCCGTGGTTGGCATATATTTTGAGGTGGTTAACATTGTCGAAAACTCTTGAAATTTGGCACACACGTCAGGTGTCACGCAACGCAGCAAAGTACAAAAGCTTGGCCCCGGGCATGGCCTAGGGACTCGCTAGCGCCCCCTTATTCCCCCTTAGGTGTCTGATCCCGTAGTGGGCATATACTTTCAGCTACACACAAAAAATTTGGCAGGTGTCTGTATCTCCCCAAGATGAACAACTTTCGTATGTACAATGCATTAGCCACACCCAACAGGAAGTGAGGTATTTGGGATTTTGTGCAGACTAATATGTGATGAAATAACGTTTTAACATACTTCTCCTAGACGGTTGATCCGATTCATGTCAAAGTTGGTATACATGATGCTGAGATGTTTCTGATGCTAAATTGTGAAGCTTTTTTTTGATATGTTGTAATTTGATGAAATGGCGAAATTACTAATTTTAATACCGTTCCACACAAACAATAATTGTGACATAATTCACCATGCATGGCTTGAAATGTTTTAAATTTCACAGGTCATTGAATACCATGTTAATGATGATATTCACATGCCCATAATGCATGTTTGGCATAGCGCCACCAACTGGCAACAGAAAGAATGACAATTACACTGATGTCACATGATCAATTTTAACATACTGCTCCTAGACAGTTTGTCAGATTCATGTGAAATTTGGCCATTATGCCATTACATTATGCCAAGATGTTGCTGATGTTGAATTGTGAAGGGATTTTTGATATGTTGTAATACAGTGGTCCCCAAACTTTTTCTTCCGAGGGCCAGCTTACTATGCCTGGCTGTAAGAGAGGGCCAGAGACTCGAGAGGAGTATATCAGTAACCATAAATAGCTTAGTGCTGTGAACAACAGCAGTCTACCTTAGTTGAATATTCCATTACATTTAATTTATAGGCTTTTGCAATTTAATACCATTGTTAGCTGTGTTTATATTGCCATCATGCCATATCAGTGTAAAATGTAACTGAAATTAAATAATACTAATAAAAAAGACTTTTGCATTCCCAAAAGTATTAGCAGGTAGTCCCAAAAGTATATTTCATTAAAAATGTGTGAACTCTGAACTCTGAAAATGTAAAGTTCTCAAACTATGAGAATTTTATGAAGTGCTAAAGTGGTCTGAAATAACCACCATTCAACATTTGAACAAATAAAAATAATTATCCCAGAAAGTCCCAGAAAAATGACTTAAATATAAGTTAGTTAGTTATTAACAATTCATTGATAAACTTTTAGAATACTTTGAGCACTGATGCAGTCAGCATAGTTCTCTTACATTGTTTGCAGATAGGCCTACATTTCATTCCGTTTTTTGATGGCAAAAGAAAGCGAAACAGCGCAAAAACAACCACCAGTGGACAAAAAAATTATTACATGTGTACTGTTAAGACTTCGCCATAAGAGAATGAATGGGGAAATTCTTGCGGAGGTTATAGTTTGGCGATGTCAAACTCCCGTCTTGGGCGGTTGCTATATAGCCTACCACGGACATGTTTTGGGGGGCCACCCAAAATGAGGTGGCGGGCCGTAGTTTGGGGACCACTGTTGTGATATATTATGGTTTTATTTTGATATCTCACCAAATAAACAGGAAATGTGTAGCCTGGGTGTTCCCATGCTGCCTTGCGCGCTATTTGATTCACGCTGCTAAGGCAGCCTGGAGACCATGGAGCAAATTTTCGCCTGAGATAGGGAACCAATCACAGAACAGGGGGGAAAGCAAGGCGATGATGAGCTATGCACAGACGCATTTGATAGACATCCGTGGTACCCAATAAACGGATCTGGGCATTTTTTTCAAATACGAGAAAATGAACGTTTGGTTCCCAGACCACGTCTCATTGAGAAGTGGTGGCGCTAGCCAGGCTAGGAAATGTGTGCATTCACAGTGCATTGAATGAATGGTCTGAAACTTCTCAGGTCAATAGATTATGATTATGATGATATCCAGACACCCAATGGGCCTGCCTGGCATAGCGCCACCACCTGGCCAAGCAGGAAATGTGCCAGAAATGTATGATGCCTTAACTGATTAATCTGAAACTTTATAAAATATTGGATATTATTGATATTCACATGTGTAATTCACATGCCTAGCATAGCGCCACCATCTGGCCAAGCAGGAAATGTGCCAGAAATGTTCTATGCTTTGAATGAATGGTCTTGAATGGTTAATAGATATTATGATTATGATGATATCCAGACATCCAATGGGCATGCCTGGTATAGCGCTACCACTTGGCCAAGCAGAAACATGTGCCAGAAATTGGCAATGCCTTTATTGATTGATCTGAAACTTTACAAAATATTAGATATCATTATTGTGACGATATTTACATGTGTAATTCACATGTCTAGCATAGTGCCACCATCTGGCCAAGCAGGAAATGTGCCAAAAATGTTCAATGCTTTGACTGATTGATCTGAAATTTTGTGTGCCAGAAAATAAAATACAAAAACAAATAGCACACGCATCAAATATGTACATTTCACAAACGGACCAGGTCGAGCCTTTGTTGGATTCCGAAATGTCACGGGTTGCGGCCCGCATGTGCTCGGGCCCGCCATTGCCGCTTGCGGCTATATTTATATATTGTGTTTACATGTGTAGTTATAGATTGTGTTGGTATGTGTAGTTATATTGTTGACATGTGTAGTTATATATTGTGTTTACATGTGTAGTTATATATTGTTGACATGTGTAGTTATATATTGTAGACATGTATAGTTATATATGTTGACATGTGTAGTTATATATTGTTGACATGTATAGTTATATATGTTGACATGTGTAGTTATATATTGTTGACATGTGTAGTTATATATTGTTGACATGTGTAGTTATATATTGTGTCGACGTGTGTAGTTATATATTGTTGACATGTATAGTTATATATGTTGACATGTGTAGTTATATATTGTTTACATGTGTAGTTATCAGTGCTCGAATTACGTGGGAGCCAGAGGGAGCCAAGCTCTCATAGAGTGAGGATTGGCTCCCATGAAAGCAACAAAGTCAAAAATCTGAGGGGGTCTCTCATTTCTGAAGGTGTCTGGCATTGTAATTTAATCTTAAACAACCGCTCATAATCCATCCCTGTGCGATGTCCTACCATTAAAGACGTTATTAAAACATAGGCTACTACGGGACGCAGACCTACCCTTGAATCCTACGTCTTGAATGCAGCATGACTGCACTTCACCACCACACCACTAGACTAACCACAAACTGCATACGATTGATTTGACAGCACTCGAAAATCTGAACCCTGCTTTAATTCAAGTGTTTTGTCTATTTACATAGGCGTGAACTTGCACGAACTTGCGCTTCACCTCTTCTATTGATTGACAAAGCCATAAATTATGGCCCATAATGCAGCCTACTTCAATGATTGTGTGAACTGATCTGTAGCTATCCTCTGCCATTCAGAGCTCCGGAAAGTTCCCAGATATTTTGAAACACCTGTTAGCAATCTCTGATGGCCGAATATTCAATGGCTACCCGACAACATCTCAGTGCAAATTCCAAAATTGTTCGTCTATTAATTTTCCACAGTTCAACACACAAGACGACTGAACACCCAGTTAGTGTATTTTCCCTGTGTATAAGTTATACTACATACATTATTGTGGTTGACTGAGGATAGCCTATCTGAGACGGTGGTCTGGTTCAAATGAGTTACGTTGTGAAATTGAGAATGGCACAAACTAAATCGTTTAGTCTATTTCTTTGTATTGTGAAAGTGAAATGAAATATGGACTATTACAATCAATAATATGTTGAAATTAATTAAAAGGAATCAATTTTTATGAAAAATGTCTTGCTGTTGTGTGCGTGTGTCAAGGTAAAACCAAGGTAAAATACTGCGCAAAAGCGTCACTTGCGCCTAGGGTATTTAATTGTACCGCCGTTAGGCTATGTGCGGGGTGTGCCAACTTTTTATGAGATAGAGAGACCCCCTTAAAGACAAAAAGATAATTAGAGCCCTGGTAGTTATATATTGTGTTTACATGTGTAGTTATATATTGTTGACATGTGTAGTTATATATTGTTGACATGTATAGTTATATATGTTGACATGTGTAGTTAATATTGTTGACATGTGTAGTTATATGTTGTTGACATGTATAGTTATTTATTACATGGCTCTTCAGAGTGCTGCAGAAAGTTCCATTCACATGAATGGGCCTTCCCAACATTTGGGCCTATGTTAAATCTATATAATCACTGGCAAAGTATATAATCACCACTGTCAATGGCAACGGGTTGATTAACGTCTTTCATATCCCTCCGCAAGACGTCCGTTCGCTTATTGCAATGGAATTTCATTGAAAGGGAAAGTAAGCTAGTAAGACGTTGCCATGCAACACCTGAAACTGTCAAGTTCTGTGTGGCGAACTATTTATTTTGTCAGAGGGAGACACGAAACTTTTTTAACATTTTTAAAGACCCATTGTGTTAGGTTTCTTTTCTCGTTTTGGCAAGTAGCCGTGTAATAAGCGGCGCATCGGGGTTCTGTTCTCCCTGTCGGGACTTATTTTCTGATAATTACTGGCGGACAATACATTATCCCTTACATATTGTTGATGTGTAGTTATATATTGTTGACATGTGTAGTTATATTTGTGTTTTAATGTGTAGTTATATGTTGTTGACACGTGTAGTTATATATTGTGTTGACATGTGTAGTTATATATTGTTGACATGTATAGTTATATATTGTTGACGTGTGTAGTTATATATTGTTGACATGTGTAGTTATATTTGTGTTTACATGTGTATATGTTGTTGACATGTGTAGTTATATATTGTGTTGATACTGTATGTGTAGTTATATAGTGTTGACATGTGTCAACAATATATAATCTAAAATTGCTAATTCTACATCTGAAATTCTGATGTAGAATTAGCAATTTGTTGATGTTTAGCTGAGTCATTCTAATTAACTTTTTACTGACAACTAAATTGAGACTTCCCAACTGAAGTTTTCCCGACATTTCCAACAAATCTTTATCATTATCAGTAACCACACATTTCTAGTAACCATGTGATCACTATATTACCTGGGAAATGTATTTTTTACATGAAAAATCCCATTCAAGCACACTTTGATGATTCTTTCCCCAACCATCTTTCTCTCTCTCTAAGCTGAAAACAGCCCACCTGCTTTAAAGCTTTCACAGAGCAGAGCTTTCTGTTCAGAGATGGCAGTGTGTGTGTGTGTGTGTGTGTGTGTGTGTGTGTGTGTGTGTGTGTGTGTGTGTGTGTGTGTGTGTGTGTGTTTGAGAGAGCGAGAGAGAGAGAGAGAAAGAGAGAGATGAGAGTATATCTCTGTTTGTGTGTGCCTGACTGTGAAGGAGAGAAAGAGACGTCTCTCCTCCGCGCAGTTTGAACCAGAGAACTCCAAATGAGCAGTGACAACAGCAAGGCGAGCGAGCACACGATACCTCAGAGAGAATTCTGCTCTTCTTTTCTTCCTTCTCTCTCCCTCTTTTCTCTTTCTCTGTCGTCCTTATAAACCCACAGAATTCCGTGTCAGGACAGGACAAGGCAGTGATTCCATCTGAAATAACAGGTGGAAACAAAAGGACATAATACTATAAATAGTATAAATAAACAACAATGAGCTTAATGAATTCTAAGGCTTGCAATTGTTGTTCAATTTGTTCAGTCATTTCTGACTGAAGATAGTTTCTTTATTATATCGCTCTCTCACATGGCACAGAAACAGTTATATTTGATGCATGTATGATGATGTCATGGAATTACAACAGTCGTAGCTTGATATAATGTGCTCCAGAGAGACCCACAGTGAAGAAGCACTGGTGCCTTTCAGGAAATAAATATATATGTTGGACACACTCTTAGCATCCACATCAGGAGGCAATAGGGATGAGGATGAGAGCTGCAGAGGGATGCAGTGTGTAAGGGAGGGAGAGGCATGTTGGATGGTCCTGGTACTGATGCTTGATGGTCCACACAATGAATGAATCTGGACAGGACTTACTATACAGCCCTAGAGGCTTGGAGAGGCTGAGAGGTGAGGAGAGTGGGACTGCTGGAGTCAGCCAAACACCCTGTTTACCATATCATGTGTGAGAGAGGCTCTTAGTAGACTTGATAATACGACTGATTTCATTTAGTGCACAGCATGTAGGCTACAATATATTGTTAAAATATGTCAACACTCATTCACAATTATCATATACAAGAAAAGAATTATGTAAATCTATATGACCATAATACATAGATTTTTAATAAACATCATAATCTTGTTTCAGACATTATAAACAGTTACATTTGGGGGTAAAGAAACATAAACCATCTCACCAATTCTCTACAAGACAGACTTTCTTGCGATGAAATGTCATTCTGGAGTATGATTTTATTTTTTATTGCGTCATTGTGTCAGTGACCTCAAATTTACCTGAACAATTTCTTTTACATAGCAACACATACAACACATTGTAACGTAAA
This sequence comes from Alosa alosa, assembly GCF_017589495.1. Classification (NCBI taxonomy): domain Eukaryota; kingdom Metazoa; phylum Chordata; class Actinopteri; order Clupeiformes; family Clupeidae; genus Alosa; species Alosa alosa. Next base: position 33,163,935 of record NC_063189.1, read on the forward strand.
AGCAAACTCAGAAGGTAAATATTGTGAATGTCTCTACATGCTCACACATTAAATAACTAGATACTACAATCCAAAAATCTTTCAAGTACTTGATGAAAAACTAGGAATAAATGCATTGTTACTGTACAGAATCCAGCGTGGAATTTGTTTGTTTTGTTATATGTAGTCCTGGATTATGAGTTGAAGTCGTCTACAAACAGTCTGACACAGCCCATGATTTTATCTCTGACCCTGACTATGGAAACACTCCATATGCACCGTACTCCACTTTTACTCCCCTCCCCTCACCTTCCCTCACCTCCTCTCCTCCTCTCCTCTCATGAAAGCGACAACTAAATCTGCTTTTTACCACCTCAAAAATATTGCCAGACTCAGAGGGCTGATGTCAAAATATGACTTAGAAAAACTCATTCATGCATTTATCTCCAGCAGGGTTGATTACTGCAATGGACTGTTCACAGGCCTTCCTAAAAAGACTATTTAACAGCTTCAGATGATACAAAATGCAGCAGTTAGGATTCTAACAAAAACTAAAAGAACTGACCACATTACTCTAATTCTTAAGTCCTTGCACTGGCTTCCAGTAAGTCACAGAATTGACTTTAAAGCTCTATTGCTTGTTTATAAATCAGTAAATGGAGCAGGACCTAAATACCTGTCAGACCTGCTTCAGCAGTACACACCTTCTCGTCCTCTCAGGTCCCAGGTGAAAAACCTGCTAGTAAAACCTACTGTTAGAACTAAACATGGTAAAGCAGCTTTTAGCTGCTATGCGGCTCAGCTGTGGAATCAACTTTCGGATGACATCAAAAAGGCCCCAACTGTAGCCAGTTTTAAATCTAGACTTAAGACCACACTGTTCTCAGATGCTTTCTGCTAACTGTGCCGAGTTACAAATTCTGAATCTGCCTTGATCATTATTCTACTTTATCTTTTATTACTTTTTTTTACTACTTTTGCCTTTGTTTTTTGCTTACTAATTATCCTTTATTTTGAAATTATTTTACCTTGTGTTTTGCCTTTCTATGTTTTTTATTTGTCATTATTGTTTGGTTTTGTTTATGTAAAGCACATTAAATGACCTCTGTGTATGAATTGCGCTATATAAATAAACTTGACTTGACTTGACTTGACTCTCACCTCCCCCCACCTTCTCTCCTCCCATGAGCCTGGGAGTGAGCACAGAATATGGGGTGTCTTTTATAAGAAATAAAAAAGTTCTCCATAAACGAGAGCTGCCACATTAGATATTTCTCTTGCCATGTTTGACTCGGATGTATATGCACACTGCAGTGTCTATCACTGGGCATATTAATAATTTAATACAAATAATGACAAAAGCTGAAAGACCAAAGATAAGATCTACTGTGTATGTGGCAGTGGGAAAACAGAATGAGACGTTACACGAGTTTCTTCTCCACATCCCTAAGGGAAAACACAACTGCCAATCCCCTTAAGAGCGCCGCCACAACGCCCGCCACACTCCCCCACAACGCCCGCCACACTCCACATCGTCCTGCCCTCAGCCTCCCCCAGTCGCACCGCTCTCTCTCTCCCTCAGGAGCCTGTAGAGTCCAGGTGCAATTACAGGTGTCTGCTCGCACTTAACAAATTCCAGAGCAACTGAGCAGATAAACACCTCTCTGCTTGAAACCAGTTGCGCCTCTGAAGCCGATGCAATGATTCTCGTGGCCCAGAATAGTGTGTGCTGGTGGCCAGTGTTTGTCATTCATGTGTGTGTTTCTGCACAGAAATAGATCATAATAAAGATTCCCCTCGTCAGTGTTGCTCTGCGGCACTATATTCAACACTGCCATGGTCCCATAAGACTTTCAATAATTAATGTCTGGGATTTCAGGGGATTCAGCAGATATTTTTTGCCGTATTAATGGTGAGATTCTTTTATTTACAAGACGTATATAATGAAATAAGGATTTTCATATAACTCCGTCTCCCTAGTTAGTCTGTAGGCTAATTTCAGGAGAGGAGCCGATGGGGTTTAGAATTGGAATGAGGAATCTCTCTCGAACACATACACACAACACACTAGACCCTTGCACATACACAATGCATGTGCGTGCAAACACACACACACACACAGAGGGAGAGAGAGAGTGCTACTCTCTCATGATCTCAAACTCTCTGTCATTAATCTTTCTCTCTCTCACACACATTTTTTTTCTTGAATTTTCTTATATATATATATATATATATATATATATTGATATATCTTCTCTTAGGTTTCCAATTCCACTTGAGTTATTGTAGCCTATTCACAGTGCTACCACCCACCTGTCACCCTGTACAGTGGTTAAAGTGGGATTTGGCAGGTGGGGGAACCCTAAAATCCAGTGTCGGTGCTACGGTGAAAAATGACTCACCGTTGGACAACATATTGAGTATCGTGGTGTAGCAATACTTTTTGGTCAATAATTGCTAGCTTCTTGGTCACCTCTGTACACACAAATAATGAACTCACCATTTATTTTAACAATATCATCGTGCTATATCGTTGGTATGAAATAATATATTTATTATTAATTTATCTAAGGTGGCGGAATCGCATTCCTCCCCGTTCCCCCCAATTTTAACCCCTGACCCTGTAACACATTGTAAAGACGTGTTTGAAAACATTTGCCATGCTTGTGGTTAATAACATTCCAGAAGACTGCATTTTTGTTTTCAAATAAACATTTTTAAAATCTGATTTCTGAACTAAGCTCCTACATCTATTTATGAGTAACATGGCACACCATTAGAACTGACAGAATATATCAAATTTCACTTAACAAACAATCATGCATTGATAATGTTATCATTATCAACCAGAGTGGATTTTCCATCATTATAAACCAAACTCTCTGTGTGTGTGTGTGTGTGTGTGTGTGTGTGTGTGTGTGTGTGTGCGTGCATGTGTGTGCGTGCGTGTGCGTGTGTGTGGTGCATGTATGTGTGTGTGTGTGTGCGTGCGTGTGTGTGTCTCTGTGTGTGTGTGGCTTGCAACAAGAGAGCAGCTCCAGTAATGAGGTCTTTTACTGCTTTAATTTGACCACTTCCCCTGGGAAAGACTGATGGATGAATGCACACACGCGCGCGCACACACACACACAGAGAGAGAGAGAGAGAGAAAGAGGGAGAGAGACTACCTGTCTCTTGCTCTCATTCATATCAGCAATTAGTCCATAACAACTGCATATTTGGATATTAAAACAACTCAGTTTGCAGGATCCTGTGTTTGGGTCAAAAAGAAAAGCACAGTACACTACATTACAATAAGGAGGCGCAAGAACTCATTTATCCCACCCTGCTTCTCTCACTGTGTGAGTGTGTTTGAAAATAAAAAAGAGGGCCAACATTTTGCCCAAGGGCATCTCATTGAGAATTCTACCCAGCCCTTGTTACACTCCTCCTCCGGGGTGGGGGAGGGGGGGGAATATTTCGAAACTAACTTTAAAGTTTTCCAACAGTTGGCAGTTTTGGCAAGAGATAAAACTGACACATCCAGTAGGATCCCAATGACTGACATGCCGCTGTGTTTTGAGATATCACACATCACTACCTACACTGGTTCAATGAAAGGTCTATCAATGCATCAAAGCATGGGTGGCCTTGTGTCTTACCTAGTAAGTTGCAGACCCACCTGTTCATTATAACCTCTCTAAGCATTCATTTCAATTTAGCTTTTAAGTTATATTAGAGGCGCACATCAATACTGTCAATGTACCTGTTGGTCCAGATATCCTCAAAGAGAAATGTTTAATTCACGTCACTACAGAAGTCATTATTCTGTCAATATTAAAGCAACACACTCTGGTTCCTTTACTTTAAAATAATGGCCTCAAACACCAGTACCACCACAGCGTTAAATGGGTATCCATTACATTGAAAACGGATGAAAAGGTAAATTCCTACATTTTGTTATTTTAACACAATGTTGAGCTGTTTATTACAGTGCAGTTAGATGTGTCACGTCCATTGTCAATCACCTCAATGCATACTCAATCTTATAGCGTAATACACCAAACGATTCACTGCTGATTTACAGAAATATCTGCCAGGTGTGGTAAAAGTGGCACTCAGTGCAGTGATAGTGGCATTTGTGGCATATTAGAGGCAGTCAAAATGACTTCAGTGGCTTCCCTCCATTTCTGGATTTGTCCTCATACAGCTCTTGCCAGTGAGGTCCTCCAGCTGACAATGGCCTCCTTTGATCTCTCTCAGAGTGTGCACAGACACAGCAGCACCGCCAGATAGGGCACTAAAACTAGCGAGGAATACACTGTACATGTCTTTCATTCTCTCTGTCTCTCACACACACACATACTCTCACCCAGACACACTCGCACAGAGATACACACACATGCGCGCAGGCGCCCACACACACACAGACACACACAGACACACACACACACACACACACACACACACACACACACACACACACACAAAGCATCCTGTATGGCACCTGGGATGAGATAAAAAAAGTGCTTTACTCTGTTCATCACCTGTTCCCCCTCCTTCTCTCTCCTCTCTGAACAGTTAGGATGAGAGCCATATGTAAATACAAAAATATTGGTTTGTCTCAGTCGCCTCTGGATATGAAATCACCTTTTTATGTGCTTGTTTTCAATGTATCTTTTTTATAAATAGCAGTAGTTTTTTTCACGTCTATGGCAAATCACAGTTCTAAGCAGTTCAGACTTAGCTCCAGGCTTCCAACAACTGGCTTGCGTAATCATGTGAAGTGTTTGAGGAATATGGGCTTACTCTTACAGTAGGCCATTGTGAATGAACCTCGTGTCTCAGTATAGTGCTAGCATTATGTGTGCAGCCAGAGCTACCAGGCAGCAATAGTGCTACACTCTGGAGGCATCATTTTCATCAACATGTTTTTGTTGTTATGTCACAGGGTGTGAATAGCTCAGCTGTGTGGCCATAGTGGTTGGTATAGAAATGAATATTAAGTGAAACATACACGTAAGAGGTGGACATACAGTACAGGACGGTTGGTAATATGTGATGTTCCCGATAGCGGGTTTCACAACAGTAGAATCAACTGTAACCAAGCTAACTGCTACCCACAGTCAATAACCAAAGAAAGTAGTAGCCTACAACAAACTGAACATGTCGGCTTCTTTGTCAACTGAACTGTTTGTTTCTTTTGTGTGGTATAAATGCATGACTATTGGCGACATACATGAGTGGAAACTGGGGCATAGGTGGGATAACAGCCTTCGAGGTGCCCCAACACACTGAATTAATGGACTTGGTGGAGGAAAGCACTCCACTTTGCCTTGTGGTGTTCTTTGCCTCCACTTTGTCCTGTTCGTACAAGGCAGGTGTTTTAAACATCTCCAGTTATCTCTACCAACCAACGACCTTACTTTAGGCCTACACTTTAGGATCTTGGGTAGTGTCGTAGCCTTCTCCATGAAATTGTAAATAAAGCATGTTTTTCTTAAAACAATGTTAATCTTATATAAACTACTGGCTTCTACATTAATTGTTTCACACTCTTATAGCTTGTGATCAATCTAGCCTACCTGAGATGGTCATGAGGCAACACAGTGTATTCTTCAGAAAATATAGCTGATATAAACTGAAATGATACAGCAGAAGTGCATGCACAAACTGTACACACATTATATAGGGCATAACAAACAAATATCGTCTTTATCGTCGTATTCACATCATCAGGCAGGAATTTGGCCCGATTAAAAGGTTTGTCGGATCTGACTGATTCGGGGCTAAAATCGTTTCAGTATCGCAGTCTTTACTTGGCATGATGGAATGTGATGCAGGTGTATGTTTGTGGCTTAGCAGCATAATCATAATCATAATTATTATCATAATCTAAGACCAGAACTATCTGATTTAGATTATTTCAAATTTTGTTAAAAATGTTTGTTAGCAGGGGGCGCTGTGGCGCAACAGGCTACAGCGCCCATACCATGTACGGGTCCTAGTGACCATGGGGATCCAACTGTAGGAAAAACCACAGAGCATCCTCAGAGACATATATCACTCTGCTCATCAGAATCAGACTAATAACCAAAAACATAACAGTAGGCAAAAAGTATGTCTCATGAACCTCAATGTGCAATGTTCTTAAATGCGCTATGTACTTTTTCTCATATGTCTACTCAGAGGCACTTCTTAACTTGCCTAGATATGGTATTTTATGTTTTTATAAATAGGTCTATTTATTCTCTATTTATTATTCAGTCTTTTCTAAATGCTGACTCTAAGAGCTTAGCACAAAATGTGCACCATACTGGCTGTGCATGTACAAATGGTAAATAAAATCTCTTGAATCTTAATAATAATAATAATAATAATATAGAATTATAACAATAGCAATAACAATCAAATCGTCATAATCGTCATAGCAACTGTAAACAGAAACAGAAACAGAAATGACTGTAAATCCAGGGTCTGTCAAAGAGACAAAGGGGTGAAACAATTTAAATCTTCTAGCAAATATTTCCTAAGATAATGAAACAAAAAAGAATTCTACTAATTGTAGGGGCCCCTAGTGGCAGGTGGAAATCACTTGTCTTGACATCACCAACCATCAGCGTTTGTAGGGAGTGTTGTTGTGAGAGTGAACTGAAGATCAGTGGGGGCTCTGAGATTAATCCATCCCCCAACTCCCCCTTGTCCAGCCCCCCTCTCCCCCTCTCTCTTTGTCTGCTTCATCTGCTCTCCTGGCCAGAGAGTGTGAGAGGGCCCGGGCCTGGCTGTGGCTCTAGTGCCTTTGGCTGTGTCTTTCATATTACTGCTGTTTTGTGTAGATTACAAACTCATCAAGTGTCTTACAGTGATCAACTTCAAAATAGATAAAAAATCAAAGTCCACAGGTCATTTGCAAATCTAACCTTCAGAGACCTTTTGGGACTGCTTAGAAATGTCACTTTTACATGACTTTACTACGTGTAACTTACACTATGTTTGTAATTTTTTACACACACATGTTGATTTCTATCTAAAAAAATAATTGCAATAGCATTGTTTGCACTGTCTTTATGAACTTAATGAACATGATCATTATAGTATAGGGAAATATAATGGCCAGCTTTTTAGTAGATGTGCACGCCCGCGCATACACACACACACACACACACACACACATGTTAAGGCACAAAAAGATCCACACATTCAAATGTGTATCAGTGCATATGTCACCAGTTAGCATGTGTGGGTATATGGATGTATTGTATAGTGTGTGTGTGTGTGTGTGTGTGTGTGTGTGTGTGTGGGTGTGTGTGTGTGTGTGGGGTGGGTGGGGGGTTTAAAACGCAGTTGATTTCCAAGTTATTTTTAAAAACATTATTTCTACTTATTTATTTCTCAAACCCAGTCAGCAACACATCTGATAAAAAGATTTCCTGTATTGATTCCCTGGCACAATGCTGCCCTATCTTCCCAGTCCCAAAGGACACAGTGATTTTCACATTCGTCTGGGTTGTAAAGATGCAAGTGAGCAGTAAAAAGTGCAAGTGTGGAGTTTTGTTTTCCCTCCTCTCTTCTCCGTATCTATGCTAATCTCTCTCTTCCTCTTCATCAATTAAAGCTGTGTGACAGCCTCCAGACTCAGGGTGAGGGGAAACAATATGTTTTGACCTCCAGTTACGCCCCCTATTTTAGCTTCTGGCACAAGGGTTGTAGGTTTGTGTGCGTGTGTGTGTGTGTGTGTGTGTGTGTGTGTGTGTGTGTGTGTGTGTGTGTGTGTGTGTGTGTTTTTTATATGTATTTGTGTGTGTGTGTGTGTGTGTGTGTGTGTGTGTGTGTGTGTGTGTGTGTGTGTGTGAGTGTGTGCATGTGTGTGCCTGTGTTTGTGTGTGTGTGTGTGTGTGTGTGTGTGTGTGTGTGTGTGTGTGTGTGTGTGTGTGTGTGTGTTTGTGTGTGTGTGTGTGTGTTTATGTGTGTGTGTGTGTGTGTGTGTGTGTGTGTGTGTGTGTGTGTGTGTGTGTTTATGTATTTGTGTGTGTGTGTGTGTGTGTGAGAGTGTGTGCCTGTGTTTGTGTGTGTTTGTGTGTGTGTGTTTGTGTGTGTGTGTGTGTGTGTCCAGTTCCTGTGTGTGTGCAAATGTTTCTCCATCTCTCCTACTGCATGAATCGATAACAGCATGACACAGTGTGAATGAGCTTGTATTAAATACAAACACAGAGACATTTTTCCACAGTCCCAACATCCACATACACCAAAGTCAGAAAGACAATCCTGCACATTTGACACAACAGTACAGATGCAGACACCAATTCAGACACCTGCCCTTGTGAGATTAGAATTGAGTCAGGGGCCAAATCACACACATTCTACATGATTTGGTTAAAGTGCATTGGATTTTTGCTTAACAATGAAATGTAAACGTAAACACAAGAGAGCGGCAGACCGAGCCAAATCAATGAGAAACAAGACAGAGGGAAACTAAGACATAAATAAAGGAACACAGATAGAGGGATATAAACATGAGGATAAGGAGTAAGACTTTAATTATTCCTTCCCCTCAGTGGCTTTCAGCAGCACAGCGGTCAGTCAGGGGCTATTGTTTACTCAAAGTGCTTATTACTCCTATTCACTGAGATCCCAAGGGACCATACATGTTACACACACACACACACACACACACACACACACACACACACACACACACACACACATTCATAAATACTTTGTCATAGCTTTGTATACGCATATGCACACACATACACACTCGCTATGTCTAGCCGATTTGCCCTTAGTAAATCTACTGTGGCAAAATTGTGTTAATTTACCCAGTGAGAAATATTAACCATATTATATCAAATAACTGCCAGAGACAATCCGTGAGCCAGCCCCGTGACTTCATTTTAATTGATTTCCTTACATGGTCTCAGCCTGTCTTGATTTGGTTTTGTCTGACAGAATGTTTATTAAAGGCCTTACATAGAGGAAAATAAATATACTCCTGCTCCTTGGCTTCATGTGGGCTTTGTTAGGGTGAAAAATTAACCCTGTACTCTCTGTGAGGAGCTATTGTCTGTTGGTGAAACTTGCCTGGGTCATATTTGCACAATTCTGTCACATTTGGCCATCACAGGAAGCTATATTTATACAGCTTATGTTTAGATTACAGAGTTGGATTGCAGTTAACCGAGCACAGAGAGAGAGAGAGAAGTGGCCCAGAGATGGGCAATGCTCAACGTGTCTTCAAGTGGCTATAGAGTGTGCTATAGAGGGAGTGTCTGCAGCAGTCCACCAGAAGACTGATTTGCTGGCAGTGAGAGGTTGAAACACAGTGCTGGGAGGAGACGCTTTTTTATGTCTTACTTCTGGTTTAATTGCTACACGGGGACCCCACGCTCATTTCATCCAGGGCCTTTTTACCAGCTGTCTGAGGCTTACAGGCATGCTGCGTGGCCAGGAGAAAATCCCACTAATCATCTTTTTGTGTTTGAGGGCACAATATGCTGGAACAGGCAGGGTGCACACACACACACACACACACACACACACACACACACACACACACACACACACACACACCCTATGCACACACAAATACACATACATAAACGCATACACACATATATGCTGACATTTATACTGTAGGTAGTGGTTTAAAGATTAAGAATAGTTGTGTCCTCATATGCACAGATGCACAGAAGCTTGAACTATATTCTTCCCAGTAACCTTTTGATTGCTCTAACCCTCACAAACAAGCAGACACAAACACACAAACACACACACACACACATACACACACACACAGACACACACACACACACACACACACACACACACACACACACACACACACACACACACACACACACACACACACACACACACACACACATGGCCTCCTTGCCCTACGGGAGAATGAGGGGGGGGGGTGTAGTGGGGGACCATATAATCATTTGCCACTGATCTGGCAGTCTGTCTTGAATGAGACACACTCTTCTCTCTAATTACCCTTAATCTCTCTCTCTCTCCCTCTCTCTATCCCACTCTCTATTCCTCACCCTCTCACCAGAAGGACACCTCTGTCTTTCAAACCCTACTGTTTATTTCATCTGCCAGTCAATGGCAGAAAGGACAAGTTCTTTTGTTTCTCTCCTGTCTATGACCCAGCACAGCAGTGGAGACTCGCCCCAAGGCACACATGGGAGCCAGACTCATGGAGGCTAACAGAATTCACACACCACAGTCCATCCACAAACTTCACTGTTGACAATGCCATCATGCATCTCAGCTCATGTACACACTGTATCCTCCAATTGTAATGTCCACCTGGGTTAAATCAGTATGGGTTAATGTGGGATTCATCATTGTCCACAAATGCACACAATTCACTTTAGCCTTTAGGGTCAACCATCCAACAAAAAGAAAGCTCACTGAAAAACCATGAATGAAAGGTCCCCCGATATAGTCCATCTGTAAATTAATGATTTGTGTTTGAGATAAATGTACAAATAATAAATAATCTAACCTTATACTCTAAACCAACTAGAATTCATCTTCAATATACTCATCACAGACACTTTTCTCATTTTTGTATTTAAAGGGGCAATGTGTTGAATTGGAGTTGTCCTGAAAGCTTCATTATACCCACAAAGGCACTCTTCCACTGACTTCCATATATTTGATATAGTGCTTCTTGTACAGGAAGATGTACTAAGATTGGCCCTGTTTACATTTACCATTGCCACTCTGCAGAAACCACATGCTGTACCTTCTCTTTTTACATTCTATTAACCACACCTGAAGGTCATCTCATTCTATTAACCACACACCTGAAGGTCATCTCATTCTATTAACCACACCTGAAGGTCATCTCACTATCTCACTTAAACATAGTTTGTGGCCATTAACCCGCATGAGTTAGAAAGGTGCAATTTGCCATGCAGCGCTCCTGTGGGAGGCCAAATGTGCTTTCATTCATGTGCAGTCTGTGCTTACATATTGTGGTGCTGGTATAGTGAAGGATTAAAGTCTGTTGGCCCACTGTGTGGTGTTTCTAGGTCATTATTTCCTGTTTTTAACTAAAAGTCCTACACGTATCTAGCCTGGGTGAACCCAGATAAATCTGTGAGCACATTTCAAATTGCTTTGCAGATCCATCTGACCATCCTCCAATTCCCAGCAATTTCCAAAATCACAGAAAACCCAGAAACCAATCACAACCGCTTATTTGGCGTTGGCTTTATATGATGACAGAGGAGTCCAGTTGGCAGGGCTGTTGAACACAAAAAATAGCATTGATTGTGTCAGTACTACACAACAAGAAGTATCTTTATCTTCTTTGGAAGTGAGTAATTTCAGATATACACTGTGCTGTAGGTAGGGGATTTCTCACAGCGGCCAATCAACCAACAAGTCTATTTACCATGAAAAACAAAATCACCAACAGAGCAGCCTTTGGCAGCATTTCACTGGGTTATCAAGCAGGCACCTTCCTTCATCAACATTTCACTGGGTTATCAAGCAGACATCTTCCTTCATCGCTATTTTGTGGAATTAAGCCCACAAAACTTCCAGATGTCCATGCCCCACCCCCTCCAGATTCAATGATGATTGATGAATGATTTTACGACAAAAACTAACGAATTCTACGGTCATTCCCCTTCACTGCTGTGGCTGTTTGTGGTCCGATCAGCAACATCACCAGACAAACAGTAAGCCCTCGATGTGGGCACAAACAAATACCAACAAATTCTTCAGTCAATCCTTGTCCTTGCTGTGGCCATTTATGATCTAATCAGAAATATAAACAACTGCATTTAAAACCTTCTTTTGAGAATCGGTCTGTTGTCAACCAGGCTAACAGATATCACCTTTACACAAGGAAACAGCTGACCATTTTACCAAAAGGAATTCTGTATGTTTAAGTTGGCTGCCACAGAGTCAAGTTTGCATTGGATTTGTGTTCATTTTGTGCCATGTAGCTCCATGACCAATAAATGAAAAACTGACTGAAAGGGAGAACACATGGAAGTGGAAGTGGATTGTTTCTTTTAGAAATGTACTATACAAAACAAAAACGCAAAATGTTATTATGATTAGTTAATTGAACGTGTCACTACCGCAACACATTTAATCATACACTTATTGACAAAGTAAATGATAATTGTATACCTAGACAAATTATTCTATTATGATAGTTTTGGACAAAACTATAAGGATATGTTCCGCTGATGAACCTTACAGTAACATGTTCCTCATTTCACCTTGTAACCTAATTTGTGTAGCCAATGGGCTGAGTGAGAGAGGGCAGGTAATGGATCATTTTGTGGCTAACGCACTGCTTCATTATGTCCTGTTGATTTCACAATGCCACACGTACCAACTCTGATTAATGTCATCAGAGCAAATTAGACAGCACACCAAGAGCCTGTTTATCATTTCCCTGCAGTTATACATAAAAATGAAGTGGGTGCCTGACTCAATAGAGTAGAAGCAGGCAAGATCAGAAGCAATGTATGCAGAGTAACCTATGCACAAAAATGCATCATTATTAGTTCCTGTATGATGTACTTTATAACATACTACATTAAACGCACATTCCGACTTCACAGTACAGCTGCTTATGAGGACAGTTGACCACAGTTGAGGGTGCACTGTTCCCCCTCAAAATCTGAACACATACACACACTCATTTCTCCACATTTCTCAGTTGCCTTAACTCTGCCACCTCCAAGCATACGCTCTGTGCAGGAGGTTATTGAAGCCACGGATTCTCTGTGTTTCGCACTAAGCATCTACTGTGGTACTGTAGCTTTGGCCCATTATCCAGTCCTGCTCCTTGCTCTAAACTGGGCATCATTGTCAATCTAGAAGCTTCATACCAATCTTAGAGCTGCTAAGAGAACAAGTACCGGTACATCTCAATAACCTCTGTAATGATCCAAATCTCATCATCATAAAATGCATTTCATCCCACCCCACAGCAGCTCTATCAACATGGGATGAATTACAAGCACAAAGTTCTCAACCCGTCGCAATACGCCATATATATCCTATTAAATATCCACTGAACCCTATTCCCACCAACCTCCTCCCAGGCATCTAACCCTACAGTCACATTAGGTACAAAAGACAGCAACAACTCCACCAACTTGCCGTTGAGTGGCCTGTAAACAAGGCTTGCGGGTAATTGATGGCTACAGATTTCTAATACAACGATGTTTTTTAATACTTCAAAATAATGTTTACTAAATTAACCTTACATTTTTCAGTAGCCAAAATCTAGTTTGGTTCTTACCGGGGATTTTACTGCCTGAAATATCCGATTTTGTTTACCACGCTCAGAGTTTAGTGCTGGGCTGGTGGGTACTTATTCCCAACCTTCTCACGGCACATCAACGGTTAGCCCGAGAATTCTCGTCGTCGCAATTCAAAATTCCACTGGAGCTCCAAGCGGATTTGTATATGCAGCCTTACAACAGTGTTTACAGCTCTTCGAGTCACGGTAAAATGTAATTTTTGGGTACATAGCTAATTTAGATAAACTTATGGTGTGGGTGCTTGCATTTCTTTAGGAATCCGCTGTCTTGGTTTGTATTGAAATGAATATTAAGTGACATATACACGTAAGAGGTTGGACATACGTGACGGTTGGTAATATATGACGTTGCTATAGTAGATGTAGTAGTAGTAGCACTAGTAGATGTAGTAGTAGTAGTAGATGTAACAGTAGTAGTAGATGTAACAGTAGTAGTACTATAGATGTAGTAGTAGTAGTAGATGTAACAGTAGTAGTACTGTAGATGTAGTAGTAGTAAATGTAGTAGCAGTAGTAGTAGTAGATGTAGTAGTAGTAGTAGTAGTTCATAGATGAGAGCGTAAAACATAAAACCAGTCTTAAAAGCTAAGAGACAACTGGCATATTGACATGACATTTACTAGCTTGCAGAAAAATTCCCTGCTAAATGCGATGAGATGTGAACTCATTTTCAGGAGAGAGCACTGGTGGAGGCCTCCTCCTGCCATGAGCCGCTCTCTGCTTGCTGTCAACGGAAAGCAAACAAGGCTGCCAAGCTCGTCTCTGACTGCACTCGCCCCCAGCATGCCCCAAGCTTCTCTTTGACTCAAAGCACTCGTTCACCTCTTTGCCCTACGAAACATGGCAAAGAGAGACAGAGGCGTGTGTCTGTGATGCTTCAGTTTGTCTGCTGCATGCTTGTGTATTGGAATGTTTGGTGAAAGTGAGACATGTTTATGCAAGTGTAGATTCGCTATATTTGTCAATTTGTTTCTTTGGTAGTCTATTTGTATCTATGTAGAGCTGTGTGTGCACATGTTTAAATGATGACTAAATCTGCACACATTCCAATGGAAACTAGCATGTGAATTCATTCATGTGTGTGTGTCTGTGTGTGTGTGTGTGTGGGTGGGTGGCTGGATGTGTAGTGAATGCACATTGTCATCACTGTGTTCACAGCTCCAGACTGGCCAATGAAGATCAATGGGAGGAGCACTGAAAACGATGGAGCACGAGAGCCCTGCCCCCACTCATCAGCAGCGAGTGTATTCATTTGGGCTGGTATCAACCTACAACAACCCACAACCTTACAGTAACATTTTACAACAGAAACATACATCTCAAGCTCCAGGAGAGCGCGTTTGAAACGCTGCTTACATTCTCCATTAAAAGCCGTGTTTGTTCAGCTCTGCTCACAGCCTGGGCTCCTCTCCTCTGGGTCCTACTGTCTTTGACTGGCGGTGGCGAGGTCGGCCAGCTCAAGTGGAATTGGAAGGGGGCCCTTTGAGCATAATGGCTTTTGACTGGCATGTGTTACGCGCCTCAGCGAGCCATTGATTGAGTGCTTGTTTGCTAAATCACTGCTGGTTTCCCCTGTTTGGCAGGCTGGTGACACATGTGTGGTCACTTCAGCTTTTAGTGAGATTGAGAGTGAAAGAGAGAGAGAGAGAGAGAGAGAGAGAAAGAGAGAGAAACTGGAAGAAGAGGGGAATCAGAAAAATAAGAATAGACAAAAGACAGAGTGGTGGGAGAGAGAGGGTTGTCAACAGTATGAGAAAATGCTAAAGTTCCAAATAGAAACAGAGATAGTAGTCTTGCTGCTTACTGGTCCTGACTGTGAATGGATTTCAGATGGGCTGCTAGCAACCCTGAGTACTGGCTCAGAGCTGTGAAAACCGTAACCTCTGTTTCTACAATTCCATTCATTACTCTTGACTCTACCACTTAACCTTCCCTCTCTCTCTTTCTCTCACACAAACACACATACGCCACACCATCTCTGTCCTTCAGATAGCTTTTAACAGCTTGGTGATGCTGAGAGGTCATCTCCAAAGGTCAATGTCACACTGGGAGCCATAGAGGCCACTGAGTCTGAACTGTGAAGTTTGAAATGTTTTCAGCTTGACTTGCTTTCTTTGCCTAGTTTGTTTGTTTTGTTGATATTTATATGAATGTATTTGTCTGTCTGTGTTTATCAATATTCACTACAATGTGCATACTTCTCACTCTAGACTTGCTGTATAGTCCTTACATGGCTACTTCATATCATTGCTTTGTTCTTCACATACCTACATTTCCTATTTATTTTTGAGGAGTACACAATATGCACAGACTATAGCTGCACTATATACCTCAGTTAAATCAAAGCTTCACTCAGCCAGTTCTTTATCTCTCCTACTCAATCTCTCCGTCAGCTTGGGGCATTGGGTATTTCCCGTCGTCATGGGAAAGGCTGTACGAGTAAACAATGTCTTTGCTGATTAGTGGAGGGGGGCCTTTTTTATCTCTCTCACACTCTCCCTCTCCCTGTGAACATTGTAGTTTTGAAGGATTTTGATCTCGTATTGATTCGCCCTCTCGCGCGGACGCTTTGCGTGGTTGGCACTGGAGGGCACTGGAGGGCGGACAGTGAGTGAGGCAGAGCAGGCGAGCGTGGAGGCACCACTGGGGTTAATTGAAACCCTCTAATGGAATGTGAACAAGGAGATAATTATGCTCCTGGAAAGCCAAACTGCTTCAGAGTGGAATATGAAAGCAAGTTAGGGCCACATCTCAGAGTTCCAGAGCTTAAACCGAGCAGCGCGAGCAGCAGTCTGGCTGGGCCAAGAGGCCGAGCGGCTGCCTGATGCCTGTGATCTGGAGAAAAAAAGCCAAGATATGCAAGAGAACAAATCAGAAGTCCCCATGGGACCAAAGCAAATCAATGAGTCAACTATAAACAACAATCCTTTTAAGTACAATACACAGAAAATGTGAATATTTTTCTAATTTGCAAATATTAGTTTGTGATAGCTGTAAAGATTAATATGAGTTTTTATTAGATGAAGGAAATTACATTTTGGGCTTTTGAAGTCAACACATAAATACTAAATGGAGCTGTTTCATTCTTGCACGTCAGTTTTGTATTTTATTATTTTACTTTCACTTCCCTCTGTTTTATGTTTTTTTTACCAAGAGTATTGTGAAGTTTCAGGCAGTATTGGATAGCCCATCCATTAGGAGTGGATACAGGGAAATAAATGACCTAGTGACCAGCCTCCTCACACAGAAAACCTAAGAAAATCCATCAGCAGGCAGCACCAGGGCAACCACGCATCCTCAGTATTTCTTGTCTAACACAGCACACAAACACCTTGCTCAACGAACACCTTGCACAACCTACCATTTTGTGTATTTTCCAAATGTCAAATGCAATGTTTCTAAGAGCTGTAAGATACATGTTTTCTCCTTATTCACAAGCCTATATCTACGGATCTGCGGTGACCTTGCACTGGTGTCATCAATATTTCCAATCAGTTATCTGCTGTTGAATGATATGATGTACTAAAATACTTGTTAATTTATGATTGAGATTGAGAAATAACATGTACATACATATTACACCCTCACACCAACAGTCTTATTTACTATGCTGCATCTAGACTCTAGTCAGACTCTAGATTGTAGAGGGATGAGAGACCCGAAGCAGAATGGGATTTGGGGAAAGACTATGGGAAATATATTTTTCTTCTTTCTTTAATTTACAACTAAAACTTTATTTCAAAACGTTGTTCTATTGTAATCAGAGAGAGGGGGAGGGAGTACAAGCGCAAGTGTTAGGTCTCATCACTTGACATACGAGTGTAATTGGCTATTTTTGTTCAGAAAACTACGAAATTATTTGTTAAAAAGGTAATCCATGAAGGAGAGAGAGTATTGCTTTCACTCATTATCAATATCTGAAAAGAGAGAGCAAGACCCAAACCTCCAGAGGAAATCAGTCAGGAACACAAAGATGCCAAAACATTCATCAGTGTTTGAAATGAGGGATTGTACAACAATGATTAGAATTAATAAAATAACAAATTATTATTATTATTGTTGTTGTTGTTGTTGTTGTTGTTGTTGTTGTTTTTTTGCTGTTGTTGTTTTTGCTGTTGTTGTACTATACAGAGTTATACTGTACTTGCATCATACTCAGATACTTCTTTATTGTACTTCCTTGGCAATCTTCCTCTCTTAAGGTTCATACAAAAAATGCTGTGTGTGTGACAGATTACAGTATCGAGTGACAATATACGTTTGCCCTTGAGGAAGCCAAGAGATCTTCCTCTCCCGCTTTTACATAAACAGAATGTGTGCCTTGTTTTTCTGTTATCATTCAGTTACTCTGGCATACTTGATTGATATTCAGCAGTGCTAGTATATCAGTAAGCGACATCTTTTTAACATATCTCCTCATCTGTTTCAGGCTGTCTCTAGAGGGCAAATACACTGGAGGTTTTGAATAAGGCATAATGTTATTACAAAATTGTTCACCAGTTCACACTCTTGGTAAACAGCAAGAGACCCTGTCGGTATTTTTTGACAGATCACGTTATACAGGTACATTGTTTTTGTTTATTTATCATATTACATAAAACAACAAAGTGTCTGTAGCGTTGGTGTGTGTAATATCTATTGGGTTTAATATTGCACTGACTTTTTTAGAACTCACCAGACGATTATTGCAGCTTGTCATGGCTCAGTATCACCTGTTCTTGTCATCATAGGAAAACTATAAACGCAACTTCAGCTTAGGAACATGAAATGGAGCAGCATGTGTCCTTTGTGTTTCTTGAGGTGCTTTTAAATGGCAGACCTGTATTTGGGTCCCATTTCAGAGGAGAAAGCACTGTTGAGCCAGTGACAACAAGAGGCTGAACTGCATGTGTAAACCATGATTCATAATTGATGGCTTGGGCCCAGGCTGACACTACAGCACACTACACATGTAATATGGATCCAGTCCATGCTTTAGATCTAGTGCTGCATCTCAATTCTCAGCCAACACAAGTATGTCTGTCTGTCTGACTCTTCTTTTCAGCCAGTCTCTCTCTCTCTCTCTCTCTCTGCCTGGGTTTGTCTCTGTCTCTGTACTTTACCTGTCTCTCTGTCAACCCCCTGTGTTCCAGTGACCTCTAGCCTTCTTTTTTGCCCATTCTCATCGGTTAGTCTGTGAAAATATTAATTTATGTTCTTTATCTGGTTATACATATATCTGATCATATACAGCAATCCAGCAATCACATTTGTAGTGATTAAGTTTTGGCCAAACTGAAATAATATGTGTGATTACGAACTGTGGATAAATGTCCATCTCCAGCTGTCAAAAGCATCTCAGGCTTGTGACTTTGTCTTTGTTACAGTAACCACTTCCTTTTCCCTATGGCTCATCCAGGTCAGAGATCACATCCTTGGTCTCCATAGCAACATATGTACCCTGTCAGTCCCAACAGAATAGTCCCCTCCCCTCTAGCTCCTCCTTCATAATGGATTTGACCTTTGAACTATTTCACCAGCTCTCCTTCAGGAAAGTGTCGCGTCCTACCTTATGTAACAAAACCCCCAGACCATAGCTCTGTCCCTCAGACACTCCATGTTAATAAGAACAAAGAAAACTCTTCGAAGTAAATCCTTGAGACAGCTATAAAACTATTTTCTTCATTATGAGGTGAAATGTCAACATTTGAACCTTGATCGATTATTTTCAGTTCAACAGAAAAGTGTAAATAACAATATGACGCATTACCATCTTTTATAAGAAACTAAATAGATGACTGACCTTCAGGGTCCTAGTGTAACTCTAAAGGCTGAATGACAAATACATGAATGAGCCATGTATGTGAGAATAGCTGAAGCAAGTCACATGCTTCACTTATGTCTAAAGTGTTGGTAGCTGTGCCTGACCTAGTGTCCTCTGTGAATGGGTAGATGCCCAGCTCCTTTAGCACTAATTGCCCCCTCTGGTGTGCACAGGTATGCTGTCTGAGAGT
Source organism: Alosa alosa (assembly GCF_017589495.1). Classification (NCBI taxonomy): domain Eukaryota; kingdom Metazoa; phylum Chordata; class Actinopteri; order Clupeiformes; family Clupeidae; genus Alosa; species Alosa alosa. The sequence continues at coordinate 33,183,195 of NC_063189.1, forward strand.
AGAGGGAAGTAGGGAGAGGACCCCAGTGTGACCAGAGGGGCAGAGGATTCAGAAGAGACATGTCTTCCAAAAATGGATGGATTTATTTCATGAACTTTATTTTTAACAGACAGATAGATGTTACTTGATGAATAGATACATAGAGACTAAAAATGGTGGATGCAAACTTCAATGCTTTTGAGCGCTCTTTCTGAAAACCTGATCACGACCATAAGCTAAAATGGTTGTATACTGGTACACATGGCACAGTTATTATATCGTTATGCTGTAGATTTAGCAGATTTGTGACACATAAGAGTACAGGAAATGCATTTATTACATGCCTTATCGACCAGGCGCCTTTAATCTCTATGCAATGACTGACAGTTAAATTAGTGATTACATATAACCTACCTAGGCCTATAATACAATTGCAGGGCTACACATGGGCGTCTATATTAGTGAATGTAATTGCAATAAAAGTATGTTTGGATGTTATATTTTTAAAACAGCCTTACAGTTTCGTAGATTATTGGGACTATGATGATTTCACTCAAATTGTACGGTGTGCAGAGTCGGCCGTAACTGTGGGCATAAACCGCCATCTAGTGGACAATATTCCAAATTGATTTGAAGTTTTATGCCTTGTAATATAGACTAGTCTATTTAGTCTTACCTGACAGTTTAGTCTTAAATACACTTTTAGTCAGGCCACCACAATAATTATGTATAGCTATTTAATATGTTGTTTAGGCAAATATGATATCTTCTATTACGCATACTGAAACTCAACACTCAACCAACACTGACTGTTCCGAGATTGTGGGGATTATCATCCACATTCCACGATGATTTCTGGTCATACCCACTAAAGTCATGCATTTCTCAAGAGATATTTAAGGTAAGAATAACCATTATATTTGCGCAATGATATTTTAAAACAGGGTTTAAAGTGTACGAAATGTCCCAAACCGTTGGCAAAAAACTTTAGGCCAAGCCTCCTACTTAACAAAATGTAGTTTAGTTTTTAAGGTGTGTGGTTATCAGTGGCTGCTGACATCCAAATACCTCCCAAGAACTACAAAATGAGCATAATGTTAAAAAATAACATAGACTAACAAATTCAACTACTTGAATCCAGTAGGCTACCTTATAGGCCTACGTTTGTACACTTCTCAACACCACACTCTCAATATCCGCAAACAATTTTTGATCAAGAAGAGGAAATAAAGCCGCCTCAGGAGGAGATGACGCTGCATGACAAAAGAGTCACTTTGATAGAAGCTGTCGTCCACCTCGTTAGAGAGCTAAATGCCAATGATAAGATAGAATTTGAAAATAGACGTGTAGAGAACTTGACGTCTTTTAAGTGCACGGCGAGAAGTCCCACCAAGACGCCACATCCCTCACCTGCACCAACTATCTTTGCACTTCATGTAAGGTTCATCTGGAGTGATTTCTTGAAGGTTTTAAATACTAGAGGCCATCCGAAACCTTTCGACATGTCAGCCGTCCTCGATTGTAGGCTATCTAAACATTTTAACTTATACATTTTAGTTGACCTAACACTCAAAATAATTTCTCTTACAGAATATGTTGTACATGAATGCAATGAAAGAACAGGCTACATATGAATGGTGTTGCCTGAAGCTTTTTGCCTGTCGAAATGCGACCGCTCCAATCTTTTCCTCACCGTCAGCTCTCTTTTTGAGTATATGTGTCGAAAGTCTTATATTAGACTTAGGTCACTTCGCCATGGAGTAGGCTCTAGGTCAACCTGAACTTCTAAATCTTACCTTATAACCCTTTTTTTTTTTACTTTCTTCAGCCTAATTGGTCCATTCTTATATGGATTATTATAATAATAATTATTATAGTGATTATTACCACCAGCAGTGGTATACAGCTGTTATTTTGTAACTTCTTTAAACAATTACTTACATCTGCCAATGTTTGGTGTTTCTGTCCAACCTAAAACATACGCTTCATTTGAAAACTGTCTTTAGAGATGAAAAGTTTCCATAATCAAATGTGTGTCCGTAAATTAAGTTGAAGTATTTAGTAGGCTACTGGTGTAATATGGAAATGCATCTATTTTTTTAGCTGAGACAACCACTTTAATTCTTATCCTAAGCTCTGTGTCCACGCTTATTTTCTTTCTTTCTTTCTTTCTTTCTTTCTTTCTTTCTTTTTTTTTTTTCATCAATGCATTTGCAGTTTTGCGAAGCAAAGTTTATTTTTGCATCCGTGAAGACATTTTAGAGCCATCATGCCGTCTCTTCCCGTCAGGAGTGAGAGTGAGAGTGTATGCGTGTGTGCTCTTTGGATGGCGAGGTGCAAATGTATGAAAAGAGGAGGAATGGGAAGAATCAGCAGTAGGTAGCCCAGATTGTTGTGGCAGCTGGAAAAATGAGATCACTTGAATGCTTTCTCAAACATTTCTCAATGTGACACCCAGCACAGTATGATCCGCTTCCTACTCATGGCATCTCATGACCTAGATAAAAACTCTTCAAAACCTGGCCCACCAACTGCACATCCGCAGCCTGCATGGCACATGCAGGAGCACACCTGTGCCTACTCTGCTACTGGTCTGTCTTATCAGAATCAAAACAATACACCATTCTCATGCTCAGCTTACTGATATAATGTATACTGATATAATGTTTTGTTTCTCTCTTGATTTGGATATTTGATTCTAATTGGCTGTGTATCTATGTTTCATTGTAATGGTGCAAAACTCCACTCAAACTGCTCCTGACCGTGTAGTTCTGCTATTCTAGGGGTCGGCTTCTCTCTTGTTTTATTCCTGTAATCCCAGTTCAAATAAAGGTATTATGAATTAGTGTATGAATTCAAGACTAGATGAAAAGATCACACAACCGATCTCTTTTATATTAAAGTAAATTTACCTCTCATTAATTATAACAGAGACAACACTTTTAGCCCTAATCTGAATTAATTTGCAAATAATTTGGTCGCTAATGAATTTTTCTTGTTTTACATAGTCAAGCCAACAGCCAGAGAGCAAGTGATATATTGAATAAAAGAGAATGTGTACAAATGAATAGAAAAGAAATGATCTCTGGCAGAGGGATGGTTAGTTCTCCTTTGAATTTTTTCTCTGTCTCTGTTTCTCTTACCTTTTGCAATCTCTCCCAAGGCCAAAAGTACTGCTTTTACATATATTACCTTTTGATTAATGGAGTTGTATTCATTATTCTACTCTGGTGCTAATTAGAAAGACTAGGAGTTAATGATATACAGTAGGCATAATACTTGCCCACAAGGCATAAGAGCACTGCTAGTTCCTGCTGGTGCACTCTTGATACTCATCCACTTACCTTACTCCTAGAACTAGGGAAAGCACAAACTCAGGAAGAGTATGACTGATTTCAGTGTGTGGACAGGGGATTATTATTACTTTTCCTGGGAAATATAGCAGTCATCAATGGCATTATCACAGCTATGACAGATTAAGAGTTTTGCTTAAGACCACATACTTCTTTTTGGAACAGGATTTTAGCTTGTGATCTGTACTGTTACTGCAAGTTTGACACAGGTGATTTGTAAAAAGAGCAGCACAAATGAAATTGCCCTCTGTTTACATCTGTTGACTAAGACGGACTGTAAACCCAAACAGTCAAACTAAACTAAGTACTGATTTAACACAACTTAATTATTAATAATTGCTCTAAAAACATAGTTTAAAGAGCCACTCAACTGTTTTGAATCTATGTTACATAGATTCTCATGAGTCTTTGTAGTAACATAAATCATTAAACTTAAATGTGTTAGTTGTATATGTTTTTGCTAATAGTAGTTGCTTTTATATGATTTGGAAGAGGTGCTTTAGGTTCTGATTTGACATGTATGCTTTATTCCCACATAGGAGTATCACACTAGTAACACTCACAAACAACCTAAACAAAATGCTGAAGTAATAATTACTCAGCTGTTAAGAGTGGAAGCCATTCTTAGTAATTTACTCCCACGATATTTTGCTTAAAGCATTGAATTCATCAAAAATAGTTCACGAATTCCACATTCCACACGTTCCAAATTTGCAAAAAGAGAAGCAACTGAAAAGTGTGTTTGGGAAGGTCTCTAGCCAGGGTTGTGGAGTGCTTTGCAGGGATTGTCAAGCATGATCCATGTACACCCCTGCTATTCCTAACCTACAGTAGGAAGATGGGAGGCGTTAGGGGAGGTGGTGTGTTGAAAGCAAGTGATCAAACCAAATGCTGCAGCATGAACAGGTAGGCTGGGGAATAAATTACCTGATAAATGACCTGATAAGAGTGACGCTGTAGAATTTTTGTGGCAAATGCCTTCACGCTCCTCCCGAACTTCCATTTCGAAACGCCATTTGTCAGTGTAGGCTGCAGTACTGATGCAATGCTGGACATGGGTTGTGTCTTTGTCATGTACTGGTGGGTAGATGCAGTTAAATGTGGTGAATGGTATATGGTCAATGTAACCATTGCGGAGAAGTCCATTGAAAAATTGAGAGACCTACTTGACTTTGAACATAATTTCTCTGTGCTCTCAAAGTCAAACTGATCATTGATTAGCATTGATTAACACACCTGTGGACGTCACACACAAAGTGTTATTGGCCAACTTTCTTGTACGTCTATGTCTTGCCTGCTTATGGTAGTTCAGTGGACTGCTATCTGCTGTCTAATTGTTCAGTTGTGAGAAACGCAAGATATGTTTGCAAAGTGATCTATATTGAACTGATATTACTGACTTACTGTAATTGCCTTAAGTCACCTTTAATATAAATACTTGACTTACTGGTACTCAAGTCAAATATTTGTTTTTGTCTTGAATTAATTAAGTAAATATATTAAAATTAAAAGGTAATTTGTTATCAAATATTTTGCGTTAGACTGACTGTTTGGGTTTCCAGTGTGTCTGAGTACCTCTGAGAACCTGATACGCCTGAGAAATATATATGATCTCCATATTCATCTGATGACCTAAGGAAGCATTTTAAACAAATTACCCATTGATGTCTTCGTTATTTCCAGTTTCTTGGTTTCCCCCTTCATTTGGAATAGATGGACTCGGTTCATTTTTGGTTCATTTTCATTAAAAACGGTAATTTTTGGTTATTTTTTATAAAAACCGTCCATTAAGGGTTTCAAGAGTGTCGAAAACCATTAGGAAGATTTCAAATGTGTTTATGTTCAACATTTTGCCTATCCTGAATTAAGTGTACTTTAGGTTATTAATATGCTTTAAAGACAAATATACAGGTACTACATCATATGCATGCTGATGGAATTTTGTAGCAGTTAAATAAATACCAAACAAAACAAAGGATAATAAACCCATATACAAACATATTCTGTCAGTGGTGCTTCATTTCTATTGTGAATGAAAGAATTGTATTCTCAAACAGTTATTTGTTGTCAAGTGAACACTATTAAAACATAACTTTCAGAGAAATCTGAAGACCAGTTAATGAGGATTAATTACCCTAACTGGCAATCCTCACTCAGCCTCTTATTAGGAAAAAATATTGCACTTAAAAATATTGCATAGGATGAATTACCCTGACTGGCAATCCTCATTCAGCCTCTTATTTGGAAAAAAATATTGCACTGATCAAGAGCAGGTAAAAAGTAAAATGAAGTGAACCAAGATTATGCTATGAAAAACCAGATCACATAAACAATCTGCTGATTTCCTTGATGTCCTTGGATTAATAAACAGTAAAATCACATAACCAATCGGCTGATCTACTTGATGTCCTCGGATTAATATAAAGAGTAAAATCACGTCGGTACACTAAAGTCTTGTGTTTATATTTTTGCTCAACGTAAGATGTTTTGAAAGGAGATTAATGCATTAGATTAAATTCTGAAATGAAATGGCAACCTAAATCTAAAATAAATAAACATGAAACAATATTATTGAAATAAATCTAACACTAGTCCTGATCTATGCATGAGCTGCTTGCATCACACTTTAAAGTGGGGCCCATTGCTGCATCGGCTGTTCTTTGAGCTTCTGCAGTCATACCCAAGGGCCGTGTCTGAGTGTCGGTCCCAGGACCTGTATAGTCAGCCAGACCTCAAGCACTGAATTCAAGGTGAAATCAAGAGTATTTACACAGACCAAGGGACCAAGATTCCAATTATAAAATTATGAGCCAAGTGCTTTGTCTGTCCCAAATGCAGAATGAAAAGACTCTCCAAACTGAGAAAACCCCCACAACTTTGACTAGCACTCAGGCATGGCATAGAGGCAGTTTGTGGCTTTCGTCGAGGGAAAGGATGGCAAGAGCTTCAGCTCTGTCTTCTGCGTCACCTCTTTCCTGACGATGGTGTCTGCTTGACGCAGGGCTGTGGCAACATGACAGAGAGAAGAGACAGTTAGTGCCACCACAGACATATTCCCCATCCCTTTATTCGCTTGTCTTCCCTCCTTTTCTGGACACCTGATTGATTGTGACAGCCGTATATTGGGGATATTTCATATGAAAGAGAATTCGTAGATGAAATGTTAATGAGTTGGATTTTCTTTTTTGCCTTTTTATTACGGGACCGGCAGTTTTGATTTTTTTTTTTCAAAGTCGCACGCCCAAATTCCTCTGTTTGCAATGAATTAATAATCAACGCCTTGTCACTAAAGTATCACGCCTTCCTTAATCAACACTCTTGAAGCAGAGGCTCCTTGAAAGGTATTTTTTTCATACCATCAAAAAATTAGAAAGTTACTGTATAGCATGTCTACTCTCACATTTATTTGTGAGTTCAATACGTAATTAATTCATGAAATGAGGCCTAGTAAATGCTGTGTGGACACAGCTAAGAAAACACAACCATCTTCCCTGACCATCACACACACACACACACACACACATATGCAAAGCGACACACAGAAAACATTTAGCTAACTGGCTATATGAAATGGCAAATATTGCATGTATGGCAAAAGCGCATAATGCAGTAGTCTGTAATTCAGTGTGAAATTGTACTTGCATCTCTTACTGTGTGCCAATATACACAGAAGTGATGACAAATGTTTTTTTGTCATACTCTTTTTGCCATATTTACATTTATTTATTTATTTATCAAAAATAGACACACTTTCTGAAACTAGTATATACACATTAATATATGCATATAAACATTGCATGTAGGACAGGTCTGCAGAGAGCATGTTTTTGTGTTTTGTTGTTGTTTGTTTTGTTTGTTTCAGTGTGAACTGAATGAGCAGACTCATTTCAAAACATTGATTTCTATAGACTTACATAGCACACTCTGGATGTACTGCAGACAATAAGCCTCCTTCTGGCCAACATAGAGGTTGCAGGTAGACTCTCAGGTACAGACCAAAGTCTAATTAGTTCCCATCAAATATGTAATCCACTCCACTATTTTATTTTAAATAATGCCGGAAGGGAGGTTGAATAGCCAAAAGCTAGGCTACCTGAAACATAATGAATGAAAATACTGTAGACAGCATATCCCCAAGCTATGATACATTTATATGCTTGACGAGCCCCAGACATCAACGTTGGGTTGAATCCTAATTGAATTTTTGGCGAGATCTATGTGTAATGTTACCATTAATATGGATGTAACAGAACTAAATATTTCACCACCCCCAGGTGGACAATGTAGGCTTATCATACATCCTTTCTGAACTGTTAATTAATCCACCATTTTCTGATAATTTAATATCTTTTTTTTATATATATATGGGTGGAAAGAGACAAGAAGGTGCAGTGGAAAGTGAGACTGGTATTCGGTGTGATCCTTTGTCAGTGGGCCATGTGGCCTTATGATGTCATCCTTCCACAAGTTGCCAGTTGCCCTTTAACAGTGCAAATTAATTAATGAACATAATTAAGTCCCCATCCTTTCCTGAGTTGTACATTGCTGCAGCGAGTCGCTTCAAATTGGGACCTGAGATGAGATCCTGTTGTTTCGTGTTGCTCCTTTCATCACGTGGCAAGCCAGCTTGGCTCCTTAAAAGCTGGAGTGCCACTTGTCTCCGGGTTAACAGAGACGCGGAGATATGGGGCGGATAAATTATTTAATACTCCCACAACACATGCACTTTTGCTTTTCAAGCATGAGTTATAATTTCATTAGAAACTCCAGCGCTGCGTCGCCTGGCTAGTTAAATATTAAACTCTTCCGCTGATCACTTTCGATTAGCCATCTCTGTGAAACTCCTGGAGATGTCAGAGTCTGTGTTTCTTTCTCTTTTTTTTGTGTTTTCCCCACCCACTCTCTTCCTCATGCCATCCCCTCCAACCCCAACCCCCTTCTCAACCTGCAGTTGGAAATTGTTTGTCGACGCAAAAGAGGCACTCCAGTAATTGCACGGCTCCATTTAGAGCTGTGGCGGAGCACCCGCCTGGCCCTGTGGGAATCATAATGGGGCCTCCGCTGCCGTGTTGCTGCCCAGGAAGACGGGCTGCATTGTCTGTGCTGATTAGTGGACGATCGCTGGGTGGAGTTGACGATGTTCACTAATTAAGAGGTGGCAGGCGCTGGAGTTCACTGGATGCTCCGCGGCAGAGAGTGAGGGAATGGCGGGAATGAGAGGGGGAAAGAGAGCTATCCCACCAGCTCTCCAGGGGAGGTCAGCCAGTGGCTGTCGCATAGTGCCATTCTACTGTCAGTGCCTGTTTGACACGCCTCAATGCACACATGAATATGATCTGTTGATGTGTGGATCTGCGCAGAGACAGCCACACAGACAACACATCACATGGTGGCGCATTATTAACAAGGCTGCATAAAGACATCATGGTCTTTCAGTCTCTGTATCCCCAAATATTTTACACAACAATTATATCTGTTAATCCTGATGTATAGGTTTATACATCAAAGATGATGAATGTCCTTGGGACCCTGTGAGTGTGTGTGTGTGTGCACTTGTTCAGAGTGTAGATGAGCTAATGATGTATTTCTTCACTTCATTATTTTGTTACAGTGTGTGTGTGTGAGAGAGGGAGAGAGAGAGAGAGAGAGAGAGTGAATAATCCCCCCTCTCCTGGATGACATGTTTCTCAATCCTCCCTTGCCTACTGTGCAGACACCTTACTCCATCATGCTGACAGAGATGTACTAGTGATTCCTAGCCATAGGCGACGGGGCTAATTATAAACCAGCATCTTCTTTAATCTTGTCCAGACTGATATGTATTCTTTTATGTAAAAAGTGATCTGTCAGCTCCATCACACGACTCATCAGTCTGGTCAAAAGGTTGGAGAGCCGGTCCTAGTGTGCCGCTGTGCCACCGTATACACCCCAAAAGAGCTTCATTGGGAGACAGTTAAATAGAGTGCCTCCTCATGTCTCTTAATCTCCACCTTTAAATATGGTTTTTAAGACAATCAAATTACATCCAACATGTGGTTCCATGTTGGTGGAATGAGTTGCCCAGTGCTCTCCGTTCCTGTGATAGTTTTGGGTAATTTAAGAGGGGTCTAAAGGCATATCTGTTCATCATGCACTTAGTTCATTAAAGGAGAATTCCGGTGTGATATTGACCTAAAGTGTATTGAAACATGATACCGAGTGTGAACGTATGTCTCATAGCCCATCTCGGCTTGTCCCCTGCACTCCAAAATCTGGAGCTAGATTCAGATCCAAATCAGATTCCAAAAATAATTCAGTGGAAATGCATGGATTCCAGTTGTTGCTACTGGAAGAAACTGGAATCCATGCATTTCCACTGAATTATTTTTGGAATCTGATCCCTTATCATACCTGTTCATTCTTACTCGTCCGCTAGACTTATCGTGACTAAATTCAAGATGGCGGCAAACGCTAAACTTAAATTGAAGATACTGTCTGTATAAATCGTCTTGTAAAGTAAACTACCAGTGCTTTTTCAAAGTTCTCAATGTCTCGTTTTAAATGTCAGGGCCCTCGGAAGTCTACCAATGAAGTGTGGAGATACATTGAGCCTCGTAAATGGGTGTAAAACAGTGATTTATTTGCATGGCTAGCCCGATGCCGAATCACCACTATTGAAAAAGATGTTGGTAGCATTGGCTAACTAGCGCCAGATTTTGGAGTGCAGGGGACAAGCCGAGATGGGCTATGAGACATACGTTCACACTCGGTATCATGTTTCAATACACTTTAGGTCAATATTACACCGGAATTCTCCTTTAAGCACTTCTTATGCGTTATGGTTTGTATAATATTGTTTTATTTCCATTAGGCTGTTGATTAATTTGACATTGTTGTTTACTATTGATATTCTCCTTAATGTAGTCTTACCATGTTATTGTTTTTATATTATATGTTTATATTATTGATTGAATGGACATTATTGTTTGTTATTTTTCCCTCTTTTTCATTGTTTATTTCATTAGGCTATTGTATATTATTGCTATTCTCCTTATTATAGTCTGACCAACATTTTCATCTGTCCCCTGTTAAATTTAAAGTATTATATTGTTTTGTATTTGTATGTCTCTTTGGACAAAAGCCTTTCCATAACCATTTCCATCTCTCTCTCTCCCTCTATAACATCCCTCCTCTCTGTGCTTCCTGAAGAAAAGTGTTAATTCTTGATTTGGCTGACACTGTGTGAACATACAGACCTGTAATGAAACAAGCCACTGGACTCTAGACAGCAGGCATTACAGTAATTGCTTTAATTATTATAATTTTTCTACTGTCAGAAAAATCCCTTTATAAAAAACACTCATTATGACAGAATTGCTCAACGTTTTATGAAGACTTTATAAAGGCATGAATGTAGCATTTAGAAGGTTATGGTAAACACAACCGAGTATGCTTTTACAAATGATCTTATGCAGCCCCACAGCTAGCACTGAAAACATCTCTATTTCTATTTCAGCTACATGTGGTGGCAATGGGTTTCATGTCTTTGATCATCATAGAAACTATTAAACTGTTAAGTGGGAATTACACATTATTTGTGTTTATTCCCCAAATTAACAATAATGATGTCTATCAGACAGAAATGTTTAAAAGCTAGCTCATTGCCAGAATATACTGTTAAGGATTAATATACTGTATATTCTGCCACAAGTTTTATGTTTGACCCTATAAGCTAGTGGTTTTCAAAGTGGGGGCCGTGAGGGGGTGACAGGGGGGCCGCAGCAAGTTGGAAGGAAAAATAAAAGCAACAAATAAATACATTTGAAAAATTTTAAATATACCTATTACTATGAGGGTTGTTCTACAATACCATTATAAGAATTTGTTGCATATCTGAACATTATATTTTCTATGATAATGACAAGGAGTAATAGTAGAGTGATGGCTCTCATTTAGCATCTCATATAGCATCGCAAAGTGCTTGTGGCTAAAATAATTATTAGGATTAGCTTAATGTATTTTTACATTTGCCATAGTATTGTCGATGGGTTTATTAGAACCTTGAGGGGCCTTGTCGTGGAAAAGTTTGGGAACCCCTGCTACAGTATAAATCATTACTATAACTTAAATCATACACACTATCTGCACTAATTAACTAGTCATACCTTACTATACCTTTGAAATAAACCTGGATTTAGGTGTAAATGTCCTCTCCTCCTTTGTGGTACACAAATGTCTTCTTTAGATGACCTCACAAGTGAGCATATTACAGAATTTGGGATTCTTTGGTGGTATTGATTTATTATTGATTTATTATATTTATAATAGTACCACATTACACACATTCTGCTGCCATTTTTGGTTTCAAACTTAGCATTCCATGAAAGTGCATTATGTAACATACCCTTTTGTGTATACGTGTGCTTCTGTGTGTGTGTGTGTGTGTGTGTGTGTTTGTGTGTTTGTGAGTGTGTGTGTGGGGATAATGGTGTGTGTGTCTGCTTGCCTTTATGTGTGGGCGCGTTTTATGTGTCTGTGCGTGTGTGTGTGTGTTCGTTTGTGAGTGGATGTGTGGGGGTAATAGGGTTTGGGTATGTGTGTGTTTTTATGTGTGTGTGTGTGCATGTGCCTGCTTGCCTGCATGTGTGTGTTTTTATGTGTGTGTGTGTGCGTGTTTGTGTGTGTGTGTGTGTGTGTGTGTGTGTGTGTGTGTGCGTATGGGTGAGTTTGTGCATGCGTACGTGTACATGTTTGTATTTATGTGTGTGTGTGCCTGCGTGTGCTTGTGTGCGTGTGTGTGCATGTGTGCGTGCCTGTGCGTGTGTGTGTGTGTGTGCATGTGAGTCTGTGCGTGCGTGGCTGTGTGTGTGCATGTGCGTGCGTGCGTACATATGCCTACATGTCTACTATATGTGTATGTGTGCGTGTGTGTGTGTGTGCGTGTGTGTGTATGTTTATGGGTGTGTGTGTTTATGTGTGTATGTGTGCATGCGTGCGTGTATGTGAGTGCGTGCATACCTGTGTGTGTGTATGTGGTCTGTGGTTGTGTGTGTGTGTGTGTGTGTGTGTGTGTGTGTGTGTGTGTGTGCATGTATCTTTATTCGTGTGTTTGTGTGTGTTCATGAGTGCATGTGTGTGTGTGTGTGCATGCATAGTGTACAGTCACTAAATGTACAACCCATATATTAATTTATCTAATGAACAGAATTCCACAAAACTGGCATGCATTCAGAGGGTGTCACAATGATCCTACACTTTCAAATTATGTGCAGTTTTGAACCTGACAGCCAAAGATACCTGCGATTACAATGCCTCGTTTTTGCCTTTTCATTTTTAACTAGGTGGCGCTATACATCAAATGAGTGGATATGGTATGGGTTACCATGGCCCCTGGAGACCAATATACAAATAAAGGTCATCCTAGGCTCTACGGTTCTCGAGATATTCACAGAAAACTGTGTCCACCCTACCCTCTTTTCGGAGAATCCAGTCCGGCAGGGGATCGACGTATCAAAATGAAAAACAATGGTTCTGTGTCATCCTTATGGGGCTACATGCCCAATAAGTTTCGTGCACCCCAGTCTTTCAGTGTCCCAGGAATCGTTGACACAAAATTACTGAAGAAAAAAAGAAAAAAGAAAAATCCTGAAGAAAAACAACTAAACCGATTTGACCGCTGCTTCGCTGCGCGGCGGTCATAATAAATGATCCAATGATAATTTGTTGATGAAGTAATATTTCCATTATTAACAGTTGGTACATGTGGTACATACACATGCACTAATGATTAGTTAGGGTGTGGATTCATGTTTTATAAACCACTTCCTAATACTATAATTCAATAGTAACTCAGGAGTTACAAGTGGTTAGTTAATTATATTTTACATTACATTACATTACATTTAGCAGACACTTCTTGACCAAAGTGACTTACATATGTCAGCTATATTACAAGGGATCACAATGTCCCCGGAGCAACTTGGGGTTAAGTGCCTTGCTCAAGGGCACAACTGTGGAAGCTGGGAATTGAACCGACTACTTTCAGGCTACTGCACGCTAGCCCAGCTCCTTAACCACTACACTACCACCGCCCCATTTTGTGAGCTCATCTAAAGTGATAACTTTCTATGCCTTGCAACGTATTTACAAATGAGTTGTAAAGGTTACATTTTCATTCATTCATTTAGCAGGCAATTTTACATGTCACAACAGTGGAAGCCAGGAATTGAAGCCCCAACTTTTCAGGCTACTGCATGCTAGCCCAGCTCCTTATTCACTGTGTGTAATTGTGTGTACAAATGCTTTACTGATGAGAAATGATTTATGAGCAATGCTGATGATACAAATGATGAACAAACTATGTACTTATAGTTTACAAATGCTTAATAAATGATGAATTGTGTGTAGTAAGTGTTACCGAAAAATGTTTTTGTTAAGGCATTAGGAGGGAGGGTTTAGCCTATATCTTACATACACAGGCCTACTGCACAGCTATGTACCAGCTAGCTACCATTACACCAACTCATCTACATCCAAGCTAGGTTTGAGGCTGCACACTGCTCAGATGCCCAACTGAAAAATCTGTCTATGGGCTGACCACCCATTCTTGACTTTGTTTGGGTGGGCAAGACACACACAAGTTCCATCAAACTAATGTAGCGCCAACAACGTTGTTTATGACATCATGCAGAATATTAAGGGTAAAGACTTGTCCTACACATTTACTAGATCGTCTATGGAACTGTATTAAATGTTGTGAACGAACAACTAACTAACTAAATGAAATGTTGTGTCCCAATATTTTCTTATAACAGCTTCTGCTTTATTTCCAGTGTTATTATGACCGCCGCGCAGCGGATAGCATGGAACCATCGTTTTTCGTTTTGATCTGTAGCCCCCCCGCTGGACTGGACCCCCCGAAAGGAGGGTAGGGCAGACACAGTTTTCTATGAATATCCCGAGAACCGTAGGGTTTAGGAGGACCATTTTTTTTTGTATGTTGATCTCAAGGGGACATGTCAACCCATTCCATAACCACTCATTTCATGTATAGCGCCACCTAGTTAAACACAAAAAAGTAAAAATGAGGTGTTGTAATCGCAGGTATCTGTGACCTAACATAGTCAAAACTGCACGAAATTGGAAGTGTAGGATCATTATGACACCCTCTGAATGCACGCCAAGTTTCGTGGAATTCTGTTCATGGGGGGCCACACAATAAATTAATTTATGTTACTGTACACCAACTGGCCTGTAGGTGGCCGGAGACAGTTTTCTGTGAATATCTCGAGAACCGTAGGGCCTAGGAGGTCCACCTTTTTTTAGTATGTTGGTCTTAAGGGGCATGTCAACCCATCCCATTACCACTTATTTCATGTATAAGCCACCTAGTTAAAAATTAAAAGCAAAAAATTAGGTGTTTTCATCACAATATCTCTGGCTGACATGGTCAAAACTGCACGAAATTGAAAGTGTAGGATCATTATGACACCCTCTGAATGCATGCCAAGTTTTGTGAACTTTCGTTCATGGGGGGCCTTACAATAAAATAATTTATGTGTACATTTAGTGACCGTCCACCAACAAGGATTCCCGGGACACTGAAAGACCGGGGTACACAAAACTTGGTGGGCATGTAACCCCACATGGATAGCATGGAACCATTGTTTTTCGTTTTGATCTGTAGCCATCCCAGCTGGACTGGACCCCGAAGGAGGGTAGGGCGAACACAGTTTTCTGTGAATATCTTGAGAACCGTAGGGCCTAGGATGACCAATTTTTTCCGTATGTTTGCCTCCAGGGGTCATGTTAACTCATTCCATGTGCACACATGTGCATAAACAGATACACACGCACACACATACATTCACAGTAATCATACGTTTGACACATACTCAGTAGACATATGTACGCATGCATGCACATGCACAAACACACATACGCGGGCAAACACACAAACGCACACACACACACACACACACACACACACACACACACACATAAACATAAACGTGTACACGCACACATGCACACAATTCAAGAATTTCTCAGAATTATGAACAGGCAAGATGGGGGTGGGGTTGTATAAAATGAATTTTACATGTGAAATCTATGAACTAATCATGTTTTGGTACTTGTTGTCTAGCAGATACCAGTGAGAATTGAGTGTGGATAATGCAATTTAGTGAGACAGTTAGAATCATAGGCCTTTCAGTGTAATTTATTTTTGTGGAAAAAATGTGCTGGACTGGGTGGCGGTCATATTTTGTACCGCTCTGTTCAGAATTCTTTCAGAATAACATTGGTTTTAGGTTAAAGTGTAGGTTCCTGATTATTATTTTTACACCATCCAAAATCTTTCATAATGGGTATCAAACATGTTTTGTACACATTGCAGAAGGGTGTAAAACACAATGTTTGAAAAAGTTGTTAAACATTGAAATTAGCGTAATAAATGTGCTAAATAAACTGCTACGCTAACATAACATAAGGCAAACTGGTATCCCAATTCAACTGATTATCCTGAACAAAAACAAAAAGATTTGAGTCTTGTGGGACCTTCAAACATCTTCAAACCAGCCTGGCCAGCAGAGCCGATCTTTAACCTTCCCCAGCAGTTTCTGCACCCCCAAACAGGAGCATATTGCAGATCAAGATCTTCTGGTGTCAAACTACAATCAGTCTGTTTTTTATAATCAATTATTCGGCGCTACTCGCCATTGGCCATTTGTGCCTGAGACAGCTCATCTATTTCCCCAGACCCTACACACACCCTATGTGCCACTCCCTGAGATGCGTGCTGATCAGACTGAGGTCCTCTCAAGGAAAGCAGGCAGTCTGGAGAGTGCATCGCCAGAGCAGGCAGCCTGGAGAGTGCATCGCCATTGCGATGCAATTTGCCTGGGTGATGTACAATCTTATATTGGAAATTGGCAAGCTGCTCAACCCAGCAAGCCAACTGCCCCTCTAAGCCCTGAAAATTAGGGTTATGATCTGTTCATAATATAAAACTCCTTCCCCAGCGAGTAATGTCAAAAATGCTTAGTGAAAGTGACCATACTCACTTTCCTTCATTTTTGTTTTCATTTTTTTTTTTTTCGTATTTGCATTCCTGCTTTGTAAGAGCTTTACAAGCATAAGCTAGCCTGACGTTGTCATACTCAAATTCTAGTCAGAATATGAGTCTGATACTGCTGGGGTGTTTGCTTATGGGGTGTGTTTCAACCGATACAGAGGGGGAAGGCCTCTGCACTCAATTGGATAGACCTAACCAATCAGAGCAACAAAATAGCTTACCGTGAGGTGTAGGAAGAAAACACACAAACCATCGTTCTTCTCCTATATCCCCTCCGTTTTTAAAAATAACTCTGTTGAACAGTGATATGCTACAAACATGTTCAACAGCTGGGAAAGGCTGTCGCAAATCCCTCGAACAGGTGGTCAATCAGTTCAATCGTTCAAACGAACGAGGGAACATGTCGCAATGCAACAGCCCTGTTTTCCCTTGATGAAAGTGAAACCACCAGTTTTCCCACATCTCAACTTTGGCCAAAGTTTTTCAGAAATAATCGTTTTCAGTGATACAACCTCATTAAATAATATGAATTTTCCATATGGGGTCTTAAAAGCCATGTATCCTTCTAGCCACAGCGTTTTTGTTTCAAACATAAGCCTAATCTAAGCGTGCTCAGATTACGTGATAGACCAGGCGCTGTTGCTCACCTGTCCATCATCGTAAAGCCTGATTTGATTGGTCCGCCCGAATTAGGGCGAGCATACTTCCACCACAATGGAGCAATGCCAGACCGAACTTCCCAACCTCAAATGTTGTGGGCGGGACTAAGATCGGAATGGCACCCAGGCTAGTATAGAGCCAGACACACTGGAGAAATGAACATGCTATAGTCATAGGTTGTAGCAGAGACTTTCTAATGTGGAGACACAGCACTGAAAAAATCCTCCATAGAAATGCATGGGGCTAGTTTGTCACGCCAATATGGCCGTTGTCTACACATATCCCACCCCTTTCTCGGCAAAACGTCGACATGTGAATACATTCAGCCAATCATGTGGTGTGATGTGAATACATTGAGCCAATCATATGGTGTGTTGTAAAGACATCAAGCCAATCATCTGTTGTGATCTCGCCGCTGGAGCAAGATTGGTGTCATGAAGCCTTGCGCACGCGCATTTCTGCCGAAATGGATGCCCGACGAGTGCCCAAAAAGGGTTGTCAAATGGCCGCCGAGTGGAGGGACTTGCCTAAAAGGACTTTGGTTGTAGTAAGCTAATGTCACGTCCTTGCCTGGCTGCTCGGTGACCACGCCCCCTGTTCCTAATGAACCTCCACTTCCTCGTTCTCACTCCCCAGAGTACTAATTGGGCACACCTGTGCGGACTCCCATATAAACATCCTCTCTGCCACAGTTGGTCACCGGGCGTCGTCGAAAGTGGCTCCTAGTTTCTCTGCTCCCGCGTTTTCGCAAGTGCTCTCCTTGGTGAACCTTTTCCCTGTGGTTTATTGGACTATTTTTGAAAGTTTCTCAGTTTTCCTTGGACTCTGGTGGCTATAACTCCTAGCCTGGCGGGCCATCCGATATCATTGAAATGTATAGTCTGGAATCGAACCATTTACCTCGCTTAATCCAAGGGGCGGGGAGAGAATTGTCTTTCAAACTGCCTAGGCATGCAATAGGCCAGCCTTCGACCATATCCGTATCCGGTCGGTAAAGCGGCAAATACATCCTTCTTGAAAAGGAATTACTTAAGTGCATTGTGTTGCTCAACTTTCAAAGAAAAGCACAAGTCCAACTCCTCCAAAGTTGGCGCCAACGCCCGATTCAAACAACCGCTCTTAGTTAGCCATAGCCACCTTCCTTGTTGTTCACCGTCCACAGGACTGTCGTTATCCTGTTAAGCCCGCCTTAAGACTCTCTAACAAAATAGAGCGCTGTGATTGGATGAAGTCCACGGCGTCAGCCAATAGAAATCCCTATGGTTTGATACTAGACGTACAGGCTGAGCAAATTAATTTGCCGCCGCTAGGGTGCGTCTAGATCAGTGTTTCTCAAAGTGTGGTCCGGGGACCACTGGTGGTCCGCAAGCTATCCCAAGTGGTCCGCGAGCAGACGTGGTAAAATATAATTTAGATGAGTTGTTTGCAATATTGAACCAACCTATATGTAAATCCAAACAGTTCTGCAACACTGTATCTGTAAGATAAGCCAGTTTAAATCATATGAGTCCTCTGACACAATAACCAACGTGCAAAGGCAATAAGCAAGGTGGTTCAGTGAGTAGGCCTATTGTGTAGGCTAATAGTAGGTCTAATCTTTTTTTTTTTTTAGCTAGGTGGTCCGTGCATTTCTTTTTTATTGGTTAAGTGGTCCTTCGTCTGAAAAAGTTTGAGAAACCCTGGTCTAGATTTCTAGGCTATACAACTCCCTATTTAAGTTGAGTACTCTCTGGTTTTTCATCATTGAGTTGTTACTTTGTATTTCTGTTGCACTTTGTTTATTTGAGAGTTTTGACATATTTTATTTGTACTTTGTGATTCCTCTGAGCCTTTTTGCTACATTATCTTCTGTGCGTTTGGATTTTTGTATTTTTTTTTGTGACTTTGATTCTGAACTCTGGTCTACTGCTACGACTTCTGTGTGGATCTGCCCTAGTCAACCCTGTGCAAATAAAAGCCTGGTCCTTGCAACTAATTCCCTGTTCACCTTTCTCCCTCGAGTAATTCCCTGACAGCTAATGTTTAACTAAGTTTTTTTATATATGATCTATTTGTGAAATTTTCAATATACAAACATGAAAACAGATCCTCTCAAATATGGAGAGAAAGAAATACAGGAATTCATTTTGCAGATTGAGGCACAACTAACAAAGGCGAGCAGGCCCGGAGTGGGTAATCGGGAGAATCGGGAGAATTCCCAGTGGGCCGCTTCACTTTTGGGCCGGTCGAGGGATTGGAGAAAAATAGTGGCATTTGTCACGTTAATCTAAACACGTTCGCATTCTATGCCTAACACCGCAGCCTCTGCATGGGTTGTTCTCCCCTCCCAAGAAGAGTTCATTGGTTGGGTCCATATAGCCCGTCTTTCCTAAAAAGTTTTCTCAGATACCAGCGGGCGGCCTACCGTAGTGATAAAGCGTCAGGGAGGATGGATGGTAGAAAGATGCCATGAGGGACTGAAAAGGCCAGGTAAAAAAGACGAAAAGTATTGGAGGGAAATGCTGCCAAATGTGCCATGCTTCCAATTTTTTTGAAGAGGACAGAAATAAGTGGCAACTGGTAAAGAGAGATAGCCATGATTATAACGGTGTAATTGGGCTAATAACCTACTGTACATTGTAGTGTTGTCAACCTATTCGCAAGTAACATATTAAATGAATTAAAATATTAGCATTTTGGTATCATCCAATTCATAGACTTTGCAAATATTATGCAAATATTGATAACAAAACTCAAGCTTGATCTGTGTATGCAGTAGCCTATAGGCCTAAAAACAAAAGTAGCCTGAGCAGCAGATCAGCCAGTCCCCCGCTGAAAATGATGAGCCCGAAATTAACTATGACTATAGGGACAAGTACAAAGGATAATAGAGTTAACCATATGAATTAAAGTTATTTTATGGAAGAAAGAACAGTAGGCTATGACAGCAGTAGGCTACATGATCAACCTATATGGCTTGTTTGCTCAGAAGTGGATGTAGTAAAGGAGCAAATCACCAAACAACAACATGATAGCTGACCCATGCAGAAAAAAACATGTAAACAATACAGTAGTTCAAAATGCCTCTTAGTGGAATTGTGGGATACATTTCAACTGCTTTATTTCTTCCGGTTTTTGTTAACTTATCGACCTATCCTTGTGGAATAGTGGAATATTAGCCTATAATAAAAACTACAGGATAGTAAGAGCTGAAATGTTGCCTTATTTATCCAATTTCCACCACCACTAAAAAAGTGGGCCGGTCTTGGGCCTGAAACTCCCGGGCTGAAAAGTGGCCCCACTCCGGCCCTGAAGGTGAGGATATAAACTGTATGCCTAATTAACTAGGTTAAGTTAACAGTGCGGTACCGCAAAAGGCTGATACTGCGTGCATCATGACGGGGAAAAGAAAAAACGTTACTATGGTTTGGTTTGTTCTGACAAGCAGAATGACAGGTCAAGTGCGGTGGCTGGGTTCAGGGTTGGAGTTATGTTGTCATCAAAATGGCAGCTTTGCTGTCCCCACGGCAAAAGTTAATCGGCGGTTTCAAAGAAACCCACTTTGGAACCTGGTTTCAAAAAAGATTGGTTACGGCCTCCTAAAATGCAGGGGTCGTGTGGACGCAAGGCCTAAAAATTCACCAGTTTAAAAAAAACAGCGTTGTGTGGACGGGCCCTAAGAATGTCTATTGGTTGTGGGAGAAGGCAAGCTTAGCTATGAGGGGCAGTGCAATTCCGGAAATAAAATGGGGAGGGGAAAGAGGGGGGGAGGGAGGGAGCAGTCAATACGAAGATCAACTGGAGGGGGGCTGCCTGAGACCGTGTACCGGCTGAGGTTGATGGAAGGGGAAGGGGAAAGGAAAGAGGCAGAGGCGGGACTCTAGGGGAAGCTGGGAAAGTCAACATTTTCATTTAATCATCCAAATGATTTCTAAACGGGTTTATTAAGTTGAACTAGTTGCCAAGTACCCTTTTAACATTAGGCCATCATTTGTCACATTAATAACTCAAATGGGCAAAGAACTCTGCTGGACCTTCCAAATTACTCGGGCTACCAAAATGTTTCAATGTTTGGAGATGTGGAACCGCGGACCGAAAGAAAAATAAACTAAACGTTTTCCTGATCAATAAATACTTCTTAATTCATAAAATATGGCATAACATTAGGTGGAAGTGGTAGGCTATGAGTGATCATTCAATGTGTATGTGTTTGCGAAAGTGAAACTGACCCACTCGTGGGTACAGTAGGTGAATGAAGTGGATACCTGCAATGTTCATGAAAACAGCATAGCGATTGGATAGCCTAATAAATCGCGACTTGTTGTAGGCCTAACAGTAGCTTATATCGTAGCAAATAGCCTATGGCGTTGCCGATGACAGGCCTACACTTATTTCACTCGTCTCGCTGGAGTGAGCGCATAATGTGGGCTGTTGCGCAAATTAATTAGGGAGATGATCTGCATCTCCATTTACCAAACGCTATAGTTTTGCTAACATCTCCACTGTTAACGTGAAATATGTCTCCATGCAAGGTAGTGTCAAGCAGCAGTGAAGTGAAAACCTTATCATGCAGGTAGCCAATGTTCACGTCACCTGAGTCAGACAGAAAACGGGCCCTGCTTGCTCTGTTAAAGTTTGTATGGCCCTTCCAAACTGCGTTAAAAGGGTATATTTAACAGCCAGAATTTCGAAATTTTCCAGGGGGAGACACCTCCGAAACCCCCCGTAATATGATCAGCACCACCTCTCACAAAATACTATCAACGTCCCTGCTACCGGTCCGTCAGAAATATGACAACTGTTGTCCGGTCCGGTCAACATTAGTGAAAAATATGGCTGTAGACTGTACGGACAGCAAAGGGAGATTACAGCCTAATAATAAAAACAGTTGCTGGAATTCATTTCTGTGTGGGCCTGAGTTATAATATATGACATAATGTACTACATTTTCATTGTGTGCAATTGTGCACCAGCCTGCACAGCGACAGCAAAGAGAGAAGCGCTGGCTGCACGCGCACATCACTTGCACGCGTATGCGCAAACGCGCCCGCGCACGTCGCGGTCAGGGGGAGGGGGGGCCTTTTTTGATATTGTGCACAGGGGCCCATATTTGTTTAATCCGTCCCTGTACCTACCCACTGCATCTGTCATTGGATTTAGCAGTTGCAGGTAACCCACCACTATATACCTCCCAAGCGAGGCCAGACAACAAAAGGCCCATGAATTCTAACCTCATGAGTCATCATCCCAATTGTCAACATCAGCTGACATTTTAAACTTTTCTGCCCAATCTAGCCATTCTCATCCCATACCAGCGAAGGTTTTAGGCATAAACACAGGCTGCAGAGTTGCCAGATTACTTAGTAGGGGAAGAACATTAGGCAACTGTTAATCTCCAGGCTCAGACCTTTTAATAGATTATCCCACCGCTGCCACCAGTGTAATAAATGTGGGTATTTTACCTTTGCAATAAATACCAGCGCCTGTAAATGAACACAACCAGCTGTAGGAGAGTATAGCAATCGTCATTTTACTAATTCATAGACATATAATTTCTCACTTTAAAATGTGGGGGAATATGGAAGCAGAGGGCAACAAGCAATAGCAGGATAACAGACTTCATTAAATTGAATCACTAGTTAAAGTTGAAAGTTGGATTACACATTGAGTTGCACACCGCCACCTGGCACACACAACAACCTCAGAGAAGCCACTGCAGACCCTTTGATCAACCCACACACTGTATGAATTACACACGGCCATCCACATCCAAAAAAATAAACTATGGTTTCACTGCATCTGCCACTACCCCACTAGCCCTCATTATCATCCCCCAATGCACTCATAAGAACACATGCACAAACATGCAAATACACACACAACCATGAACATACACACAGACACTTGCGCGCAAACACCTACAAACACACACACACACACACAGATATTTAAAATGTTAATTCGCCGATCAAGTTCGAGGCACTGTCTTGAAGTTCAAAGAGCAAAGCTGGACAGCATAGACGTGGGTAAAGTAAATGCTGGCCCACCCCAAATGGAAAAACAGACGCAGCTTCCCACTCTACTAAGGCCCCAGCCCTGACTTCCTACAGGAGGAATCAAACCTCCCCTCTTAGCACAGGAGGTGAATAACCCCCCTAGGATAACTGTCTTTGTCGCCGGTAATCCTAAATAACTGAGCAACACCCTCCTGCACCAAAGACTGTCAAGCCACAGCTGTGAGTAAAATAGTTTTAGTGTTTCAAATTTGAGTAAAAGTGTCAAGAAGCAGCCTTCTTTTCTGTTTTGATAGCACTAAGCTTCATGCATGACAGGCTCCAATTTTTTTAAATTATATTTCCCCATTTCAAGTCAAGAAAAACGTCTGCTGTAACCTAATTAGCTTTTTAAAATATGTATTGATATGTATGAATACATTTATACAAACAACTCTTTGTCTACTTTGCCTTCTAACTACCCTGTGCAAAAATATATAGGCTAAAGAGTTTTGAATTGGTTGGAATCTTTGTGTTTGTGTGTGTGTTTATTTTTTTAAACTAATCAGTTTTATCAAATTTTATCAGCACTACCTCCAACTCGCTCATATCCTTCCCCAAAGGTTTGTCAGTGTTGCCATTTGAATCCCACACAACTTGGTTCACAAAAGTATGTTTTTTTGTTGTTTTATGTTTGTATCGCTGCACAAATCTCCCAGAGCGTCTTTGTCAACTTCCCCATCCTGAATGTTTTGGCTTCTGCTTCTGGCAGGGAGTGAGCTTGCCACTGATCTGTGACATGAACAAAGCAGACAGTGGACTAGGGCTCAGTTCAAAGCAGTTAAGCCCGTGTTAGGTCTCCTTCTGTGAGAGCCACCAGGCTGCCTCACAGTGAATGGTGAAGAAAGCAAAGAGAGGAAGGAGGTCGCTGGGGGTTGGGGGGTGGGGACACTTAATTATTAAGCACACATTACATTTGAAGAATGCTTGTGATGCATAAGATTTAAAAGATCATAATGTTTCACCATCAAACCATTTCATTTCAATCTCCAGAAAGCGACTTGCGCAAAGAGAAAACGAAAGGCATTAGTTTCAGCCTTTCCGGCCAAAATGTGATGTCCCCTTCTTCTTCCTCATCAGTAAAAGTCAAATCTTGTCTGGGGAGGGCTGTCCTCCTCTCAGCTGTCCGTGGGTTTTAAGTGGCTAGTGCATTTTTCATGGGCTTGAGGACTGAGAGTGTATCGTTGTGTCGTATTAAGCAAATCTAAGTGGCAAAAGAGAGCGAAGCGGGCTCTGAAATATTCATTTGATAATGCAACACACCGTTAGCGTGCTAATTAAGTGAACTGCGTGTGGAAAAGGTAAGCTTCTAGTGCTCCTAATGTTGCATCAGAAACAAAGATGGTGGAGGGACATTCAGACATACAAATGCTGGTTGGCCTTAACGGCTTTCTGTGATGATTCATACATCTTTTTTTCAAAGTTGGCTTCCAAACAACCATGCCAGACACATCTCATGGACCCAACCCAGGAGAGCACGACTGTACCAGGTTGTGAAGTCAACCAGGACCATAGCTGGCAGAGTGCACATGGTGCCACCAGCTATCTAAGTCAAGCAAATCTTCCACAATACAACTGAACTGGTCCCTGGTCTACTTATACAGTGTAATCCTTACCCCTATCTTTTTCTATCCCAGTCATGGTAGTGAGATCTCACCAGAACAGGTCATCGCTGTCATCAATGTGGTACATGACTGAACAATAACAAACTGTATCCATAGGTACTCACATTGCTATGCATATCCAACACAGCTGCAGGTATCTTTGTGACACATGGACACATATCATGACCAATAGTCAGCCTAGTTAAGCTGCTCTTAGAGTTTACATACTTCAACCCCCTCTGATTATGCACCCCTGTTCTGCCTTAATGCCTATTAACCTTTTTTGTTGAAATTTCTAGAGCATAAGGGCTTCATTAAATATTTACATAGGCTCTAACCACTATGAAAAATTAAGAAAGCCTAGCATTATTAACCTGTAGTAATGTATGTAACTACAGTCAAATCTTAGAGAACAAAATATTCTTCTTTAATAGATAAAAGGATTTCAGCCTGCATACTAATGTATGGTAAGAGATTCCCTAAGCAGCTGCATAGATTACCTTTATTTTAATATAACATTAGGTTTCCCTAAATTGCCTTTAATTTTTGAATTAGAGTCAAAGTCAAGGTGTAAAAAAGAAAATATGAAGTGTTTGGCAAAAGGCAGAACACCACCCTCAGCCTTATTCCACTTCACTAATAACAATAGCAATAATAACTCTGAAGCTTTGGTCTGTAGGAACCAGAGTAACTCCAAGAAGTGGATTGGAGGAAACGCCAGTGGATTGGATAGTTCTCATTTGTGGTTGTTCAAATTAATGTGACGATCTGACTATTCCGATTACGCTGATGGTATCCCTAATGGCTGTTCCATGAGTGTGTCTCTGTCACAGAGCGCATGCTGGACTGAGGAGATGGAGGCATGTCTCTTCTTCTTCTCATTCCCAGTAGTGTGAACACGCCCGAAGCAGCCTGGGCATGAGATGGTGGGCTTTAAAATGTTAATGCCACCATGCTGTAACACCTCTGTAATCTCAAGAGCTCCTTTGCTCACCCTTTTATTCTCCACGTCTCATATTCTCTCATTCTTTCGCTTCACAGAAAAGCTTCCATAAAAGGCCAGTAATGATTGTGCCGCATATCTAAAGGTACACAGAGCAAAGGAGAGCAGCAGACGCAAGAAGAGGTGAGGTAATTAAGCAGGAAGAAACAAGGAGATGCGGAGAGGAAGTGTAGTTTGGGTCAAAGAGAAGGAGAGAGAGGGAGCGAGAGGACAGGGACAGGGACAGGGAGGCAATGTGGACATGTTAAAGTTTGATGTCCTCAGCGAGAGGTGTGCTCCTGCACACGCGTGCGGCCGTGGGACGTGGTGGGACCGGAGCAGACGGTATCCATCTATGATTCAGGAGACAGGCCGTCGGGTAAGTTTAGTGCAGGCTGCCACTTACAACACACACAAACACACACATACACACGTTACAATTCGTTTCATCATAAGCCCATAATGAGAAGTGAGCCCTAACTCGCACACATGCATGCGAACACACACACACATACACACACACACACGCAAGCCAGACTTCCTAGGAATAAAGCCAGAATCTTTATTATACTGGAAGGTTCTGGAATCTTGTCATAACACTGTCCCTTGTCAGTTCACTACATCTTCTCTATATTCTAGGGCCCTTTTATCTTTTCTTGTATTTTGAAAAGGCCATACATCATGCCCTCTTGTATTCACTGACCAGTGTTCTAATGCATTGATTCTGAGGGATCAACAGATTTAGTACACGTGAAAACAGGCCAGTGATACTGATAAGAAACTGGCCTTGTTAAGATCCATGTTATAGAATTGAATAGTGAAGTATCTGATGTATCATGACTCCTGTATAGGTAAAAAAATACTTAAAATAAATATATATATATATATAGACTCTTCAGAATAACCTGTGATACTTTTAAGAAGATTTAAAAGAATAGTGCCCGTATAATCCATGCCAACTCGTGTAGAAGACCCGTTGCCCAATTACATGCCCATGAGGCCTTCTTTAAAAAGCATTCAATAACTCCCTTTTGGTGATAGGCTAGCTACAGGCTAACTGATGTAACCCACTTCCACTGAATTATGCTAGGATAGGATAACGTCAGACTGAGTCAGGCACAACGTGAAGATTAGAGTATGTGTCTTCTTATCATACACTGGGGTACAGTAATTTCCTGTCTATTAGCTGACAGTGCTTTTTCCTGAAAAAAAAAAAAGTTTTTAAAAAACCCAACATATTAATAATATTATATTAACTGCCCCTGTGTATTAACCTCATTGCTGAAGAAATTTTGCAAAATCAACGTAAACCTTGGCTAATAGTTGGGAAATTAGGGTATCTTTTGCATTTCTTATCCAACCAACATAAAACTTGACACCATTCTTGACACACAAAACACAAAACTTGACACTTGATAATTTCTCCTGGTCCCCTTTCAAGGGTCAATAATGTTCTTTGGCCAATTTATAGCCAGATTTCTCTGAATCTTTGACACAAGTCAGATTATTAATCTGATCAGTATGTATACCACACATGAGTCTCAGGGTCATGGCTACCCTCTACAGTTTACAGATCAGTCTGCGTTGTTTTGTAGCAAAATGTCTTACTCAGATGTTCAAAAACAACCCCCCCCCACACACACACACACACACACGCTCTGTTACGCTACATTACAGTACATTACTTTACGCTATGTTACACTAGTTACATTACATTACATTACGTTACGCTGCGTTAAAGTTCAAAAACTCTTTTATTATTATTTTCACTGTTCAAATAATTGCCATAATAATCTATGATATGACCTAATATGCTGAGGAAATAAATTCAAAAGTGCTTCGGGAAGTTTTTTTTCACATACAAGGCATTTCAGGCCACAGATATAACCTAGGGGACACAATGAAAATAAATTAACACTCCCCTCAATGTCAACACTTATTTCTTTGCATTGATTGTGCGACTATAGAGTTGATGAACTCCAGTGATATGCAAATTCCTTGCTGCAGACATTGCAGAGGACTTTATTTTCAACACTTTATTTTTTATGAACACCATCAGGCCGTTTTTTAAAGAGTAAATGTTCCAATCAATGATCCAGGCATCTCTCTCCTTCATTTTACAGTCTAATTTTTACTGACTAGAACGGCTCGGGGTCAAAGGTCATACGGAATCGATTAATCTGCACTAATTTTTTTAATCAGTTATTTTTTCTCAAATTAATTAATCAAAATTAATCAGTTATTTTGACAGCCCTAGTTATGTCACATTACTTTACTTAACTTTTCTTTACTTTATGTAGCCACCAGCATCAAAAAATAGCTCTCAGTCAGATATGGCAAGATAAGAAGACTGCATTCAAACCTGGATCCAAAAACAGCATTTTATCAGACCCTTTAGCTTTTGTTTAGCACAGCCCTATAGCCTTAGCACATACATGTGCTTAATTTTAAAACAGACTAAACAAAGCTTCTGGGTAGATAAAAGTAAAGGTGCACTGATTGCTTTGTTTGCTAAATCTGATTGCATAACAGGTTTGTTCTTGTGTGATGGGGACATAGAAGAGCCTGTAGCTATGAATGTATGTTTAATTTTGCTATAGGTCCATAAAGTTTGAGACACAGTGTTCTCTGTATGACATTAGAGAGTTCTACTTTCAGATGACTGAATGACAACCTGCAGGCCTTTTGCATGACAATTTGAGCTTGTACTCAGATTTTTATATGTTCAGGCTATGCTCTGGGCAAAGTCTCTAAATTTAAAAACTCAATTCAAATTGTATCTCAGCCCAAAGAACAGCATCAATGTCCTACTGTGATTAATTATGTGTGTTTAATTATGACAACCCTGTCTCCTTTCACCCCAGCCTTAGACTGTTTGGTTAATGAAGCTGGCAATGACATCTGAAGCCCAACATGATACATGGTGTTCATTAGCACCCCACAGTATTGCAGCAATTCACCTCTTTTATTCTAATGACGGGGCTGGCAGAGATACGACCCTTTTTCACCAGGGGCAGGCCTGGCACAGGAGCACGGGAGCACGGGAGGATGATGGGAGTGGGGACTGTGGAGGCCAGCCCAGCTGGTGCCTTTTTATAATCCCTCTCCCCAAGGAGTTACACGTAAGGGAGAAATACAGACATCCATGGGAACTATAGAAATGTGTGTGCGTGTGTGTGTGTGTGTGTGTGTGTGTGTGTGTGTGTGTGTGTGTGTGTGTGTGTGCCGTGTGCGTGTGTGTGTGTGTGTTTGTGTCTGTGTCCGTGCCATACGTGTGTGTGTGTGTCTGTCTGCGTCTGTGTGCATGGAATGCGTGCGCATGTGTCTGTGTGAGTGTGTGTATCCATATGTGTTTACACATGCCAACTTGGATAATTTTTCTGTCTTTGTAAAAGGGACATGGGACATTATCCAGACTTAACAGATAGACTTTCTGCAAAGCAGCATGCCTCGGATAGCATAGTACTCAAATGTGTTGATGTGTACACTGCTGATCTGGTGCCTGTCCTACTGCTCTCTCTATGTATGCATGACTATGTTTGTCTCTATCTATTTTGCTCTTCACTGAAGCTTTTTGACAAAAGGTTTTTATTTTCTTCTGAAAGTATAGGAACATCTCTCCTGTAACATTTGCTCCCACTCATTCTCTCACTCCACATACAGTACAGTAAATTATGTCATGATACCCATTTGAGAGGCCTCTATCTAAGAGAAGTGCACTTTTAACCTCCATCATTCAAAGATCAGGAGGTTAAGTATTGTTACCATGTAGAGGAGAGGCCTTGGAACACTGGAACACGAACGTAAATATAACGTTTCAACTCAGAATTAACTGAAATGAAAATATTTAAATGTTTGATCCCTGTCGCAAATAAGACTCTCTTCACAAAAGGTTATCGCCTGGTTTTGCATTGAGGAAATGTGGAAAAGTTCAAAGGGGAACAAAGTGACATAAGGTAAGAGCTGGTCATGATCAGTGACCATAAGAGCTTGAAGAATTGCATCAGCCATCCAATAGAGCCCCAGCTTGGCCTGCAGTCTGTGAAATAGGTCTCTCCATACCTTAGGTCCACATCTTCAATAGTTCAGCTGTCCACAAACCTCATAATCCCACATGCCTACATACACAGTACACAAACCAAGGGAGGGCACAGCAATACATGAGCCGAATGTAAAGGGTATGGCAGCAGTGCAGCAGAATTTCCCTTTTCTGTTGCTGAAGGGCTGAGTTTTCCCCCCACAGCAGCGCTGTGATGAAGCTCAAAGGAGGAGTATCATTACCTAAGCACTAATGATGCACCTCTATACAAAAGAAGAGGGCTTATGTAAATGTTACCACTCCAGATGCCAGCGCCCACAGCTAGCTCGCTCTCCAGCCCTGAGCTGCCTGGATTTAAATAAGCATTTAGATAAACCTTTGTAGCATCTCGTGCCCATAGGGTACATCACATTCTGGTGAGGAGGAAAAATCAATACTGACTGGCGGTCCATGTGTTAATGAATTTGGCTGTGTCTTTTTAACGAATGCTGATTTGCATTTGAAAGTGACAATGTGTGTGCCTGTGTGCGCGTGTGTGTTCTTGTTTGAAAATGATTTGCCTGAACAAGGTAGGTCTAGATATCATTCTGTTTCAGCGACTCCTATTGTTCTGTTGAGAATAGGTTATGGTAGCAATATGGAGCAGGAATCTCATTGTTTTTCAAAGTGCCCTTAGGGTTTTTAGAGTTGGCTTGAGCCATTACATATAGCATAATCTCATTTTTCTTGAAAACACTACTCAGCAGGGTAAATGAGGTTAAACAAGATATGACAAGTCAGCATATTTGATAAGACATAAAAGAGGGATGTCTGTGAAAGAACTGTTATTTTATAAATATGTACAGAATCACTGTGACCTTGTTTTTTTTACAGATTTCAGGATGAAAACACTGTCATTTTTTAATACGGTATTCAAAAGACTCAACATTTAAAGGTCTTGTTTTTCCATAATGGTTTTCATTAGAACAGAAAGAGCTGTAAATTAGAAAGAGCTGTAAAAAAGATTAGTTTGTCTATTGTTTTTCCTTTTGTACAATATCCATGTAGAACAGTTGCAAATTCTCATGCTGCTACCAGATTATGCCAGTATCTATGTTAAACAACTTGGATTATGTGGACTGACATAACTATATTCTGTGGTTGTTCTTTTTTACATGGTATTATTAAAGTTGGTACACATGAAAGTTCTGATTAATGTTATATGAAACAGCTATAAGTCTTCATAAAATGTAAGCATTTTGAAATAATCAACAGATCCATCTGAGCAACCAGCCCACTGTGCTAGTCCCATTGCAATTACCCCCCTCTCCATTCAACCCTCTTAACTCACTTACACTGCTGCAGGGGACGGTGTCATTTGTACAGTTTAAATCACATGTGAATCACCTGATCATTTCAAATCACATACATGATGTAGATGTAACAGTGAAAAGTGTACTACAAAAATGATAGGCTTTATACAATTTCAATAATTATTGCACACTGTCTCGGGTGTCTGCGGGGCGGGTATATGATGGCATCTCGTGTCCCCCTGCTAGCTGAATATGCTGCACTGCCAGATGCCGCAGGAAGGGAACTTTTGCCTGCAGCGATGTTAAAGCGAGCAGCAGAGAACAACAGTTGTTTACTTTGTTTGAACTAAGGTAGTTGGAGCCCCGGAGAGACAGTCGCTAGAGGAGGAGTTTGTGCTTGAAGTCTTTTCTTTCAGTCTGTCTTTTTCTTGCACCTGACTCGGCGACAAAGAGGTGGATGAATAACAGTGTCGTTTTCTTCCCCCTCTCTCTTGCCTTTCTTTCCTTTTTCCTCTTTTGAACCTCTCCCTGTCAAATTATTTATCGGATCTGTTTAAGTTTCAGCAAGCGCCATAAAGTGGAGGTGACACAGAAACCACATTATGTGTGTGTTTTTTTTTTCTCAGTGCACTCTCTTTCTTCCTTCAGCAGCAGGCCAGCTCATCTCTCTTTAATAACGCAGCAGCTGAGATGCAGATGCTGGGGAGCCCAACAGAGAACAGGGCGAGAGAGCGGAGGAGTAAGGAGATCAGCACGTGCCTGCACATCTGTGTGTGTGTGTGTGTGTGTGTGTGTGTGTGTGTGTGTGTGTGTGTGTGTGTGTGTGTTTGTTTGTGTGTGTGTGTGTGTGTGTGTGTTTGTGTGTGTGTGTGTGTGTGTGTGTGTGTGTGTGTGTGTGTGTGTGTGTGTGTGTGTGTGTGTTTATTCTGCAGCCAACTTGTAGTGAGGAAACAGCACTCTCCAGCAGCTCTCCCTGTGAGAAGTGTCCCACTACATCAGGTTTGCCATGTGAGAAAGCACAGTGATGCGACAGGACAGCTGCATGCACCCATCTGCTGGCCTTGTCATTAACTATCCACCACATAGCAAAGAGATGAGATTTTCACGTTTATTTTTTTTCTGCTAAGCAACCCATTTGCTGAGGTAAGTTAAATGAACTTGAACAAACTGTCAAACACCAAATGGCTTAGCTTTGATTTGCAGTTTTTTCAACAATTTTTTTCCCCTGAAGATTACTCTAGCCCTGTGAGAAAAAAATATTGATCTATAACATATTATGAATACATAATTACATACCCATTAGTGTATAATCACCTATAACTACACACCTCTGTGTTTTCATTGACTATCTATATAGGGACCAGGTCCTCTTCCACAGAGTCCTACATGTTTCAACAGCAGCCCAGAACAGAAAAGCAAAGTGCTGGCACTAGAGAGGGCCTTTTGTGTTTGTATGGCAGCTTATGGCCACCGTAGTCTCTTCTAAAGGTCTGGAAAGGGAGAAATATTGGTAACGCTTTAGAATAACATGTGCTTATTAGGTATTAACAGTGCATAATAAGCAGTTAACAATTCATTACTAACAGTTAGTTAACTGTTGTTATCCTTTAATAACATTAACTAACTGTTAACATGCAGCTTGTAAGTGTTGATAAGCAGCCTTTTAAGTTACTTACAAGCATATTTGTTAACAGTTGTAAGTGTTAACAAGCAGCTTGTTAATGCTTGTTAATGGTGTACGGTGGATAACTAATACGCTTATAAGACCTTTCGTACCTATTTGTAGTAAATTTTTCAGCCCCCCAATCTAAGTGAGGACCATGTAGCCTATAGCTCCACAAACCCGACCTTCTATCTCTATATATCTACTGTATCTATCTATCTAGATTTAACTTGAGAAATGCACCTTCAAAATTGCTGCAGCAAGCAGGAATCAAACCCCGGTCTCCTGCGTCATAGAGTGACCTGTTACTGACTGAGCTACATTCCTATCTGTGGTTTTGAAGAAAATTTTCATATTGATTCTATATTCCGATAATGTTCTATATCATATCAGCTATGCTTTCTACAAATATGTTTCTGATGGAAAAATGGTGTTTAATTTCCATAATCTTTGTTCAGTGAACGCATAAATTTGTCAGCAGTCAAAGATATTATGCCAGCTTTGTATATAGTTCGGTTACCTAGCAACCGAGGCTTAAAGACGACAAGTGGGTGCGTTCAAAGTCGCAAACATAGGCGAATGTTCGCAATCGATTTGATGCTGAATGGAAACCCAGCTAATGTCACAACATGATCCCTATTCTGTGGCTTAAAGCTGTGCTAAAGTGCAGGACACAGCACAGAGTGGATGACACAGAACATGGCATTCTCAAACACAACATGGCGAGAAACATTTGTGGAATAGCACATGAATCTGAACATCCTTTCCCGAAAAGCATTGTTTTTTATTTTTATTTATCCTATATTTTACCAGGTGAGAGGCCTTACATCTCTTTTTCAAGGGAGTCCTGGGATCGTCAGCAGGGACGGACTGGGACATAAAATCAGCCCTGGCATATTTGGCCCAAGCGGCCCTCAGATCGGTCAGGCACACCTAATTAAATACAAAATCCTTGCATTACTCTTATATACAGTATGCATATATTTTCAACTAAGTGTCATGGAGCACTGAAAGTGAACAAAATGTAGGCCTCACTGCTATCAAAAACATATTTGTAAAAAGCATAGCTGGTGTGATATAGAACATTATCGGAATATAGAATCTATATGAACATTTTCTTCAAAAACACAGAAAGGAATGTAGCTCAGTCAGTAACAGGTCACTCTATGATGCAGGAGACTGGGGTTTGATTCCTGCTTGCTGCAGCAATTTTGAAGGTGCATTTCTCACAGTTAAATCAAGCTAGATAGATACATACAGTAGATATATAGAGATAGAAGGTCAGGTTTGTGGAGCTATAGGCTACATGGTCCTTACTTAGATTGGGGGGCTGCAAAATTTACTACAAATAGGTAAGAAAGGTCTTATAAGCGTATTAGTTATCCACCGTACCCCATTAACAAGCATTAACAAGCTGCTTGTTAACACTTAGAACTGTTAACAAATATGCTTGTAAGTAACTTAAAAGGCTGCTTATTAACACTTACAAGCTGCATGTTAACAGTTAGGATAACAACAGTTAACTAACTGTTAGTAATGAATTGTTAACTGCTTATAATGCACTGTTAATACCTAATAAGCACATGTAATTCTGGTTACAATCAGCAACCTCTGACTCAGAGGTAGCCATGGAGCACATGACCTCCATAATTCAAGTATACAAGCAAATATGAAAGTTTTTTTTTACCAACGCATTTTCAGAGATTCTATTTTTTTTAACGTGTTGCCAACATTAGTCACTAATATAATATTTAAATAGTCACTGATCTCTTGGTGCATTAGGTTTGTTTTCTAGGTTTGAAACCTTGTAGCTAAATATATATACTGGGAAAAGTATTTGAGACTTCTCAAAGCACCCTCTGAGGAGTAAACTAAAAAGGGAAGTGTTCATTTGGGAGAGTTAATAGCTTAAGTATACAGTAACTGTAAGGGACTTACTAAATTAATTTGATTCCTTTATTGCTTAGTTTTTCTTTGTTTCATTGTTTATGAGTCATGAACTTTAAATAAAAAAAAAATGGTATACAGAAAAAAAGGAGCAAGAGGTAAAACTTCAAGAGTCAAAAAGAAGAATGAAACTTTCAAATCTGGTAAGTGCAAAAGGAACATAGAAATAGGAGGGAGAGAAAAACAGACGAGCGAGAAAGAGAGAGAGATGGAATGAGCACCCAGAGATCAAAGCTTTACAAAATGTGCCAAGTGTTGACTCCAGGTACAGGGATGGGTCCGAATCACCTCCCTGTCTGGTGCTTTTCTTTCATCATGTGAGGCCCTCATATAGCAGCCAATAAATAAGTCATAGCTAATATTGTCACCACCAGGGTGATCGAGAGAAAACACTGAGATAAGCATCATATTAAAAGCAAAGTGTCAGAGAGAAGTCTAGCTTTTTCTTCTTTAACGTGCGTCTCAGTGTAGTTTATCATCTCTAAATGGAACTGAAGGCATCAGAATATCAACGCTATGAGACATTAAGCGCAACTGAACAACTGAGGCACATTGGCACAATTTACAGCACAAAAGATGAGATGGAAGTTAAAAAGATATAGCCGGATGGACAAGAGTATATTCTGCATATTATTAACTAACAAACGTAAGTCAGATAACGTAGTGCTCTATTCAAAGAGAAGCTAGGTTGATGGCAGGACCCCACATCTCTGTGAGATTTACAGTGAGTCACTATGTAAGTGAGTCAGATTTGCAGTACATGTGTAAGTCAGTCAGATATCAAAGTGCTCAAAAATAGAGGCATATTCAACATATCTATTCAAAGAGAAGCTAGGTGGATGTCAGGACCCCACATCTCTAGAGAGTCAAACGCACTGTGAGATTTACAGTACTGTTGTGTGGCACCTGAGGTTATGGCCTCTCTAGTGTGTGTGAATGACTGGACATGACCAGACTGCAGTTAGCTGTGTCCGGGACCCGTAGAGTTGGATGCGTGCAAGTTTAAAGGGCCGCTCTGTAACTCCAGTCATTTCTTCATCGATTCCTCCCTTTTGTTGTCGCATTTGTCTCTACGGAGCACCAGCCCTTTGGGGTGCATATTTCGCAACCGTCTCTTTGGTCTTTTTCGCTGGCTCTGCCACAATGAACATCTAAAAAATGAAGCCAACTTATAGCTAGCTGGTATGGCTAACTGGTGCTTAAGGGGGGCGTGTGTATGTCCAGAGGATTCTAAGCATTTCGTGTTTCTCGCTCGTTCTCGCTTCTCACGGGACTTCTGGGTTCAGACACTGCCGGGACACTAGTGCACATCTTGCAAGGCTGGTTTTCCGCTAGGAGACGGTAGAGGGAGCAGGGAAAGCCGCCATTCTCGCCACAACAGGTCATTTAACCATCACAGTGATTTCTTAACTGTTTTATTAAGTTGAAAATGTTGCATAGGGGGTCTTTAATTAGTGTGATTGTTAGGTGCTGTGACATGTTACTGTGACTCATTCGGCACATCAGTAGGCTGTAGGAAGGCAAGATGGAGGCTAGGATATGGCCTGCCCTGCCACTCTCCGGCGCTGGCACATTGAAAGCAGTGGCCTTGCTATTTACAACCATGTGTTTAGATCAGATCCTTGAAGAGGGTCTCACTGGCTGTTGAAGTAAGTATTACTCATAAGTACTACTATAAGTTTTATCATTTTTTTACAACAATGCAAGTATTGTTATTTTGTCTAATTTTAAATACTGAACCTGTTTGGTGGGGGGACTTGCCATTGTTTAACCTCCCCCCTTAAAGCTAATTTATGCTTTTACGTCAAATCTTTTTGCAGTTTTGTGTATCAGAAGTTTTAATGCACATTTGAGGTAGTAATGTAGCCACGGCGCTTTGCATGTTGATTGTTACCATGGCGGTCTGCAAATATCTGTTAAAATTATTTAGTCTATTGCTATAAGTAGTATTTAGGCTGTATGACTTATTTAAACTATGAAAAAGTTTTTTTTTTTGTAAGTATGTTATTTTGGGCTTTATGCCTTTAATGATAGGACAGTGGAGAGTGACGGGAAGTGAATGGGAGAGAGAGCAGGGGAAGGATCCGGAAAGGACCAGGGGGCGGGAATCGAACCTGGGTCACCGGCATACGGTGCAGGTGCCCCAGCCAGTTGCATCACAGCTGGGGCCTAAACTGTGAAGTTTAATGATAATATGTATTATTGTAGCATCTTTCAAGAACCATAACCATAATGCCATTTGGGTAACACTTTATATTAGGTACACATATTGACCATTAACTAGCTGCTTACTGACACAAATAT
Organism: Alosa alosa; assembly: GCF_017589495.1. Classification (NCBI taxonomy): domain Eukaryota; kingdom Metazoa; phylum Chordata; class Actinopteri; order Clupeiformes; family Clupeidae; genus Alosa; species Alosa alosa. The sequence continues at coordinate 33,220,104 of NC_063189.1, forward strand.
AAGCATCATATTGGCCCTTTATTAGTCATTATAAAGCACTTATTAATACCTTATTCTGCATGACCCTATTGTACCATTACTAGACCATTAGCTAAGAGTTCCCCGGATATAACATCTTAATTAGCATTTATTGATAGTAAGTAAGGAAATTGTTGTACATAAATTATGATCTCAAAAACGCTTGGCTCAATAGCTTACCATTATTTCTCCATGTGATTTTTTTTTAAATATATGCATTATCTAAGTTTCATTTGAAAGTAATCAAAATGAATGAGCGTCTAATGTTAATGTGACTAATGCTTTCATCATTAACTTTTTTTCAGTTTGAAAAGGCATGTTTTAGATAACATTTAAATGTTAATACAGTTATCAACATGAATGCAAATGAAGCCTGCATTATGCAAATGTGTGCATGTAAAATTAAAAAATACAAAACAATAACATTTCCACAAAACAATTAGAGACACTGTTCAGAACGCAATATCTCCTAGACTAGAAAACCCCTTTGGTTTGCTACAACACCTTTTAAATGTCCACATCATAACAAATCATTACAAATCAAGCCCAACAGGCAATACATGGCAACAACAGATGGGCACCCCGGCATGTAAATTGTACATGACATAGTAAGTGCAGGCAAAGCACAAAGGTATAGCCCTTAACATGAATGTTTTACAAAATAGTTCAGGGTTCACAGAGCAACATTTTTGACTAGTATTTAAAGCAATAGTATGCAGCAACAAGATTAACACACCTGTCATTTGTATTTGAATATTTCATTGAAATTGACAAAAAGCACATTGAATTCAAACTACACGCTTTTACAGATCATACGGATATGTCGAAGGAAATATTTCCATTTGTGTATACTATACAGTCATCACCTACTTTAGGGAAGGATTCAGGACCTGAATGAGTTACAGTATGTGGCCTTAACAGTGCCCTCATCAGCCACCCATGTCAGCATAATATACATGTACATCTCCATCTCACTCCTACATATGGGAGCATGGCATGCTTGCACTTTCAGATCTCTCCCTGTGGGATCCCTGCACAGCACTGTCACTTCCAGTCTGGTCAGTCTTTATGGCATGACACAGGGGAGAGAGTGAGTGAATGAGTGAGTGACGAAGAGAGAAAAAGGGAAAGAGAGAGATGCAGGGTCCTGTCTACACTTTGGATATTTCACAGTCTCTGTGGACAGTCAGTAATGTAGTGCATAAAGTGCTCCTCCTCATCAGATAACACCATGTACTCATTTCAACTACCCCCTTCTTTATTCATCTCTCTCTCGCTCCTTCTCTCTCTCCTCTCTCTTTCTCCTCTCTCTCTCTCATACTCTCTCTCACTCTCTCTCTCTCTCCACATTTCTGAGCCAAGAATTACTCAAGTCAAATGGAGAATCCATTTACAATGTGTGCTTTTGAGTAGAGCCTTGACAATGCATGGCAGATTAGAGCGACATCTCTGATGAATCTTTCATGGACATTTTTCCAGCTTCTCTCCACTGCCACCACTCTCTCTCTCTCTCTCTCTCTCTCTCTCTCTCTCTCTCTCTCTCTCTCTCTCGAAGCCAGTATCTTTGGGATGTCACCTCGATGGGTCTTGGGGTAGATGGGAAAGTGACACGTAACCCGCAGAGTAGTGCATTAAAATTGATCAACATCTCACAAACACACACTCCCACTAACAAAAACACACACGCGCGCACACACAGTTGTTCTCCAAAGCCACACACTCACACATCCCTCTTTTCAAAGGTGTGACGACACACATCTATGAAGCCGTTCTCTCCCTTCCAACTGAGAGTCAACTTCATGTCCTCATCAATTCTTCACCAGATCGGTGGCGTTTCTTTCATTTGCATAACTTTTTCTTGTCTTTCTGATCCATGTCTGTGTTCTGTCTTCGAGTTTGAACACAGTTTTCCTTTCTTTGACGTCCTCTCCCTCTTTAAAATGCCCCTTTAAAATTAATGTGAGCAAAAGAAATATATAAATATATCAGAAGATGACATGATGTTGTTGTATGTTATTCCCTTTGAAATGCCATTGTATTCATACTTAAAGGGTACTCAAAAACAACAGACAAGAGGGGACAGACACAGAGTCTAAACACGTTCAGGTTCCGAAACACATGTATTGAAGTGTCTACTAGCCACACCAGTCACTTCAGGTTGGTTTCAGTTGGCAACAGTATGTTTTGGATTTGGCAAGACTTTAGAATAAGATTCTCTAGAATAGTGTAAGAGGTTTAACCCTAAAATCAACTGTATCAGTTGTGTGCTTATAATATAACACAATCTTTGAGAATTACACCAAATGTGTTATTTTTGTGTCCTGTGGTGTTCAGGTTTGTGTGAATCATTTTTAATGTTTGCTAACAGACAAATTCATTCATTAATATTTATTTTCAAACTCAGACTCATAGGCATAAACTTGTTTTTTTTCTCCCCATGGACACTTTCACCAATGTTCTATTTCCATAATGAGCAATTGTCATCCTCCGTGTACTTGCACACTGAGTGGAACTGTTCTGTGGAAACACGCGATGCTTTTATTGATAAATGTCATTTTGCTGAGGTAACTAGCAGATATTAATTACATAAATACTCTCTATATTGCTTGTGATTGAGATAAAGACAACATCTGTTCCATTTTCTACATAGATTTGTATTTGTATTTCTACATAGATGTTTTTTCATTCTAAAACCCAATAATGTGAATCTAGGAAACCTGAAAACATTCTGTGCAACAAAAATATAAACACCACAGGGTGCATAGATTGTAGAGGAAATTTAAATGGGACTAATTATTGCATTGACCTATTTGGAGAAATGAAGTATAAGTCTGATTCAGACCTTAGTTTGTCTCACATGTGACCCCAAACAAACCTGTGAGCATACTTAATCTGTAAACATTTTGTAGCAGGTGTTGCTGACTTGCTGACATTTCTATCCACTTCCACATGGAAAAAAAGTGATATGAAAAAATTCTATAGTGAATAAACATATATTATGTATAGAGCATTGTTGTAGTTTTTCTGGCACCATAGTGCCATTTTAAGCGGGTTTGTGGAACTTGTTGTGGAACATATTTCGACATATTTTAGACAAAAGTGATAGAGTAATGTTTTACTATAGATTTAGAGCTTTTCTATTTTATACATTAGTCTCTCTCAGCAAGTCTAATTTTACATTGTGAGAATGAATAAACTAAATGTTCATTGGTTGTGTGTGTGTGTGTGTGTGTGCGTGTGCGTGCGGGAAGGTGAGGCCTTTTTTTTCTTGAGAAGGGGTGTTGATGCAAGTGATGCTGACTATCAAAAATTGATTTCGCTACATTCTGACTGAAGGTAGGCCCCTCAGTCTCCACAAACAGCCCCTTGTCTATTTGAATCAGTGGAACTGTCACTTCTATGGCTGTGTGTTTACTAAATAAGAGCGTTGAAAATGAGATCTGCTCCCTGAGGACAGCGCTCTTGTTTGAATATAAATAATAAATAAATATTAGATAAATAATTCTGCACCGAGTTTAAATTATTCAATGAAGATGAGGAGGAATTTCACTTGTAGGAGAAAGTTGAAGAGCAGAAGCTGGGGATGGTGAAGATGATGTGCTGGAATGTGTGGCTGTCCCACAAGAGGTGTAAATGTTCTAGGCTGAGGGGGAGGAGGTGGACAGTGAGTGTGGCGGAGGGTTTCCAGAAGGTTCTGTCATAGGCTACTTTAAAGGAACTATCTCAGTTTCCAGAATGTTCTGTCATACTTGAAAGGAACTATCTCAGCAAAGGTCATGTGCATGTACATGCTTCACACACAAAACATCTCAATGTTGTATCACTTGATATTATTGTATTGATTATTATTCAAGTTTATTTTCTTTAGTGTGCTAAAGAAGGTTCATGGGTTAATTAAACAGAGGAAAAATGACGTCTTCAATCCAGACCACATAGATTTGGAGCCTTTAAAAAAAATACTTGGCCCCAGCAGTGGCGCGACTGGCTGGGGCACCTGCACCGTATGCCGGCGACCCGGGTTCGATTCCCACCCAGTGGTCCTTTCCGGATCCCACCCCGACTCTCTCTCCCACTCACTTCCTGTCAATCTCTACTATCCTATCTGATTAAAGGCATAAAAAGCCCAAAAAATATACTATTCAGTGTAGTCAGTTAACTATTTATCTAAAGGTCTGCCACTATAAATTCGCTGGTGTTTGCACTTAAATTGGGCTGAATTATGTTTTTTTTTTTTTTTCCGAATTTTAGTCCATTGAAAACCAGCCAACCTTGTTTCTTCTTTTCTCTTCTTTGTGATGTTGTTGGCTCTCTCCATCTCTAATAACATCATTTAGAATTCACTGCTCCAAAATAGGTTAATGCCTCCCTGCCCAGAGGGCTCCATATACCTGAACAGAAAAACTCTCTTTGGCTCAGGTTCCATTAAGCAATAGCAGTGCACCCTATTAATGCAGTGTGTGTGTGTGTGTGTGTGTGTGTGTGTTTGTGTGTGTAGTGGGAGGGGTATTACCTGGAGTAATGTACTTATGTGGGGTGGAGGAGCACTGTTACTCAGGTTGACAGGTTGTTAAGGATACTGTCATGTTCCTAAAACTCTCTGAATGGCTTGTGTTAACACTCTGCTCACCAAACCCCTCCGCTTGCATTGAGGGCAGCTGCAGTAGACACAATGCCCTAGAGCGTCCTCCTCCCCAACACAGACACACACACACACGTAAGAACACCTGCACCAAAGAGCATGACTTGCTGTAACAAAACAAGTTAAGCCATAATTTAGAACAGTTTGGATGCTATTGGCTTAAGTGATTTAACTATCAGTAGCTATTAAATGAATAAATGCTCTGTCTGAGAAAAGCCTCTCTTGCAAAACTGATTCCGTTAGCAGACACAAAAAATTGTGGTTTTCAAAGTTTTCCTTTAAACAGGCAATTGGCCTACACCAGAAAAAGAAGATTGCCTGATCGTCAACAACAACATGAATACTGCTACTTGCTACTTTAGGACAAAAGCATAACAGGAAACTGCCTCATGTTAACATTTACATTCTACATTTACATGTATTCATGTAGCAGACGCTTTATCCAAAGCGACTTACAGAAAGAGTAGTTAACATAACTTTCTCTATGAAAAGGGAGTGATGTCCCGCTCGTTGGGGAAGATTTAGATAATATAAACTGATTCAGACATTTAGGAAAGAGGTAAAGAGAAATGTTTTACCTATTTTTCACACATTTTCCTATTATGTTCAGTATATCATGAAAACAAGAAATATTCTTATCAATGTGACTGAAGAATAAATAGAATGCACAGCGTGTGAGACTGATCATTATGTCAGGCCACTGCTGTAGCCGCGGGGGCACTACACAGTAAAGTTTCTGTAATGCATTGCATGATCCACTTGCTTAAGGCAACACAAGGCTTTTCCTTATCAATATGTCTAAATATGCCTTAGGGATATTATTAGCTGTAGAGCCTACATTCGCTGATGTTTCACAGTAATGGCATTTCATTACTTCTGGAATTTAATTGTGGGTACAGGATTATACAAATAAACATTTTTATCTTAAATTATGACATGAAAGTTGTATGTGTTTTAATTTAATAAAATGTTTTACCATTAAGGTTCCCAATGAAATCACACTATAAACTGAAACAACTTTTCCGGCACATGCACAAAATAGAAAGAATTAACATAATATAAGCACACCTTACATGTGAAAATGTCAATGCAAAACCTGTGATAATACAACCCTCTTTGGAAATTGTTGGGCAAGCCTGACCTCTTGTGGCCCTTTAGTGAGCCTCCAAATTAGATATTTTATGGAAGATGCCTAAGAATAACCTGGTTTGCCTTTATCGTGTTTTTGTTATCACAGAAAATTCATACATTACCCAGTATTGAAAGTTGAGCATGCCAAATCACAGAAAAAAAATTAGAGCATCATCCCAGAGTCTAGGACGATGTTCAGTATACAGTATGAAGTACTTCCCTAAAACACAACACAATGCAATCTAGTATCCGGAAAAAAAGCTGCCATGAAATAAGTGTGCCCCGAAACAGTCCTAACTGGACATGTTGTGAACTTAATCATATTTAGAGAACGCTCAGCTGTCAAGAGTAAAATAGATTTGATTAAATGTGAGACGGTAGTGAAAAACTTTACAGAATTTGTAAAGAGGTTGTAAATATCAGCTTCATCTACATGATGTGTATCAGTTTCATGTGCATAGGGCTCATGATTCAAATCTTTTAAAACAAAAGAGCCACTGCTGCACTGTGTGTGTGTGTGTGTGTGTGTGCGTGCGTGCGTGTGTATACAATATGTGTCAACACTGCAGAAAAAAATATATATGTACATGTTATCAACTACCTTTTTTAGTTTCAGTGATTTTTGCACACTGAAAGCACCATCAGAGCTGAGGGCATAGTTGCATATGCATTTACCTGCACACATTACCAGAGTCTTTCCTCTTCTGCAAGAACACATATTACTACAGTGGCCACTGCAGAAGATCCCCATCTCCCCTCTAAGGCCTGGATCCTGGAGCCACGCCTGGAGCTGGCCTGCGGGCCACCCCCACCGCAAGGCCCTCCTGAGAGGGAGCAATCCACCCCTACCCCCCCAAACTCCCCGAGCCTCTCAGAGCCCTTGCCTTAGCCACCTCCCCCTGCTGCAGTGCCCACACTACTCAGCCTTCAGGCCTGGTCTTGGAGGAGATTAAGTGCAGGTCAGAGAGTGCAGGGAGAAGGGGCCTGGCTGGGTCCATTCTCTGGGTCTGGGACACATGCTCATGAGTGCAGCAGAACAGGAACCGTGTGTTTGGATAAGCCCTAAAGGGAGGGAGTGTGTTTACCTTTTTTCTTGGACTGAGGCCAGAACCATGGAGGAGAAACAGAAAGAGAAAAAAGAAACTCTCTATCTGACGCTAGTATAGGTTACGCTTATCTGATAGCAAACATGACATGACTGCAAGTTACTAGTTAATATATAGCATTTCAAGTCAAGTCAAGTCAAGTCGGCTTTATTGTCAATTTCTTTACATGCACTGGTCATACAAAGAATTGAAATTTCGTTTCTTACTTTCCCATGCAGACATAGACATACTTTAAATACAGACATAGACATACTTTAGACATAGACATAGCCATAGACAATAAAAAATAAAAATATACAGACATACCACATACAGACATTAAAGTGCGAGACTGAAATATAGAACATATATTAGAATGTAGAAATATAGAATATATATCAAAAAAATAGAGGTAGTTGTGTTGTATATTTACATAGCAGCATTGTGGCAGAGTGGCAGAGTGATAAATAACATTGATAGCATTTACATGAAGTTTAAACTTGTGCTTGTGTGTACTGTATATTTACATTGATATGCAGTCATTTCAAGTATATCAGACTTGATATGAAACAGCAACATGTTAGGCTGCGCAGTCACAGTGCAGTTCCACAGGGCGGTCCTGGGGAGGTGTTGAGGGGGGGGAGGGGGGTTTAGGGTAGACAGGATCCTAGGTTCCTAGGTTCCTGGCTGGCTGGTGGGGGGGCTGTCAGTGATAGGAGAGTGGGTAGAGGGTAGAGCGGAGGCTCCTGTACCTCTTTCCAGAGGGCAGGAGGCTGAACAGTTCGTGTGCAGGGTGGGTTGTGTCCTTGACAATCATTAATGCTTTGCGGGTGAGGCGGGTGGTGTAAATGTCCTGCAGGGAGGGGAGTGGTGCTCCAATGATCCTCTTAGCTGTGTTAACAATGCCCTGGATTGTCTTCCTGTTCTGATCTGTGCAGCTTCCGCCCCACACTGTGATTTCAGTGAAATAATAAAAAAAATCACACTTATGTCAAAGTTTTAGTCTTTCATATTCTCTAGTCTCCAGGAGCACGCGACAGCACAAGACGCCAAGACACGCTGCCACACGCCTTTGCGCGACACGCACGCCGCCTGCGCATTACACACACGTCGATGAATGTATCTATATATATAAAAGGACAAATGCTCTTCTCCACATTTTGTGCAATAAATCAGGAGATTTCTTGTTCATAAGTGATGCAGTTTTTGCATCTTTTAACCATTTTCTTCTCCTTGTAATGCTTTGTCATCTATTAATCAAAATGTTTGATTGAGTGATCTAATGTAGAATATGTTACGGTCTGCCTGCCAAACAAATCTTGTAAGATCTTAACAGACTACATTAATACAGCTTACTATGTTAAGTTGTATCATTGAACATTTTAAAAGAGGACTTTCCTCAATTTTTAAAGTATATCTACTAAATTAATATTTTATTTTGTTTTAAAAGACAAAACCTCCAAAAGCTTACAATTACTGGCATACTATATACCAGCTTGTTCGAATCAAATTCTCAGTCTTTTCCAAACCAAGGAGAATATACTAACTTTCACTCACATTCTCTACACAAGCTAATATTTCAAATGCATATTTCATAATGATTAATTTACAAGCATTGCCTCAGCTAGGGTCTATTGAATTTTTTATTCTGGTTGGGCTTCAATTCGGGTCTCTTGTAAGGGACCCAGTTTTGGGTTGTGGGAATTGCTGTTGGGCAAAACTGACAGAGCTGGCTGTTCCCTAGACACTTCCTCTATTTTCATTACTGTAAAGAAAGATAACAGATTCAGGTCAATTAAAATGGAGGAACCGAGGGACTCTGCCCATTCTTAAGATCATATGCTTGTACTACAGAGTGTGGCCAGAAGAGGGAGCATGTTCTCATTTATTAAAGGTTAATAAACTAAAGGTGAGGAAGAGAATAGCCGACATCAATAATATGTTCTGAAAGACTTTCAGAGAACATATCGATTGACAAATGATTGAAATAATTTGAGCTCTGTATTCCTGACATTCTTGGTATCATTATGGTTGCCATAGAAAGAGTAGAAACCTCTACCTCTAAGTATAAAATGGATTTATCCTGAAATATGTTACCCTGCGAAACTGATAATATCAGGAAAATATGTTTAAATTGTAGTAGCAAATATAATGGATTCCCTACTAATAGATGTACAAGCTTTTAAGGTTTACAGCACATATCTTTGAGTAAGCTTAACATTTATGTTGGTTATGCTTGTTAATACGCGTGTCTTAAGTAGTTGTTGAAGTAACATTCAGGATTGTTATGTGTCGACATCTTATCATAATGAGCTGTTGTATCCTTATATAAAAGAGGTATTCATTAATCACAGGAATCCTGAGCATGGACTGGCCATGAAAGTGTCATTAATTTATCTTCAGTTAAAAGTATCTCCCGATGACCTTGCCTCACAAAACGAAAGGCAGAAGGCCCCATTTTAAATATGGCTGAATGCATATTCACTAGAGCACAGCAGACAGACGACCCTGTCGTCCCTCTACCCGTTCCTCTGCACAATAAAATCACTTCAAGTGACATGGGTCAGCTGGCACAGGCATCCAACCTGGTGTGTCACTTTGGTTTAATGGCCTCCTGTTGTCTGCTACTGTACTTTATTGGAATCTCATCCCCATCTAAGAGCCAGCCGCTTTGGCTCTGGGGTGTTACGTCTGCAAACGTGAGGAGGAAACTCAGAGCTCCGGCTTAATCCTGTTTATTGCATTTCCCATCCCTCTGGGACAGGCCTCAGTGTACTTGTGTTGTGTGTGTGTGTGTGTGTATGTGTGTGTGTCCTCCCTGATGAGCCACAGACGGTCCCCAGTCATAATTCTTCTGTCTGGATTTACCCTTGAGCAATATCATGCTGGCTAGCCGAGGCCTGAGTGCAGTGGGGTGGGCACACGCACGCAAGCACACACTCTCACACTCTCTCTCACACACACTCTCTCACACACACACACACACACACACACACACACACACACACACACACACACACACACACACACACACACACACACACACACACACACACACACTCTCTCTCTCTCTCTCTCTCTCACACACACACACACACACACACAAATACATTATGTGCATTCAGATTAACACTGATATACAGTGTATATACACAGCTCCACGCCTGCTTCCTCACATGCACAGCACCGTGTGCCCTGGTTGTCCCAGGGAGGTCATTTCTCCTGCATGTCTTGATGCCAATGTACACAAACTGGCTGTCTGGAACATTCCTCTGTTGGTGTCTGCACACAGCTACTGGACGATGACTGAAGATATCATTTCACAGTCACTCTGATTTCAATGTAGTTTTTTGACCGGTTTAGACATTCAATGTTGGGTAGAGTCGGGACGATTGAAACACTTTTTAATGAATCATAATTTACAAAGAGATCATACCACACAGAAAGCTAATATTTTTTCACTAGCATCCTACATCTGTCCTCTGTCAAATACAGTTGCATTTTCAGCTCTGAACAAAACCGTTCAGGAATTATTTCAGCAAAAGTGGGACATTCTAGTCCCAGTGTGCCCATTCTACAGCAGTCCCGCCATTTTTATACAGTGGCTGGTCACGTCAACAACTTTCAACTCTTGGATTTGAGCTAAATGTGTGGATATGGAGAAATGTTTCCTATATGTTTAATTAACATTAAATTAACATGTTTATCCACTTTTTTATTGTGTAATACTAACTTATTTTACTATGTGTAAACTAACTTCTTTGTCAGTGAAGTTACTTCACATCAATTGGTCATAAATAGTGAAATGAGCAATAAGACTTTGACAGTTGCTAAGATCATCTAAACAACCAGATGATGTATGTATTAAGTTAAAACATTTCTATGAAAAGCCTGGCTCCAAACAGCATGGGCCATGTCTTTTTACAAAACAATTCTCCCACTTAATGGGATTTCAAACCGAAGTCAAATGCTGTCAAAACACTCTACAGTGTTCCTAACATGGCTGCTTTCACAGGACAAACCAGGTCTTCTTGATGGAGTGGCAATGGTGGTTACGTGAAAAGCAAGGTGGGAGGGGGGGCACTCTAGCAATTCCATTAGCATGTTGGGCACTAGCCAACAACACTCTGAATTATGTTCAGCAGTGGACAAATTGGCAGTCCAAATGATGTTGTGAAGGAGGCTAATTGCTTGAGTGCATGGTTAGTTTGTATTTCATGTGGGTCTGAAATGCACTGGGAGAGAGGCCACCGAGGCAAACTGAAGTCACCTACTGTTTGTAAAGTGCAAGAATAACTGCAATTGAGGGACAAAGAACTTGTACATTATGGAACTTTATATCATGAATTGCTGGGTTGTAAGTGGTATTTATTCAGAGGTCAGGACTCATTTAACGGTATGTAATATAGACGATCATCCCTACAAATACATATAGCCTGAAGTTTGTTATCTGGAGTTATGCAGATGTTCAACACCACGTTTGACACCATAACAGTTAGCTGTTTAATACACCACCCATCATAGGTTGCGTCACATCATAACATTATAACATCATCACATCATAGCTCTGCCTCCCCACAACACCATGGCAACTATGACCCCGCCCAAACTCTCTAGCCAGTTTGTTGTACCTCCACGGGTCCACACGGGTACCTCTCCACTGCCGTTCATGTGGACCCCTCAAAGTATATCAGATTTACTGTCCAGTCATAGGCTTAACGCTTTGGCCCTTAGTCTTTCAGGTTAGTCCATTGGTCTTTGAGAATGGAGTAGCCTATTGTATTATCATATAATATAGTCCCAAATTGAATTGCTAATTAAATTTTGCCCACATCCGTATGTTCATATTGGTAATATTTATCCTCTGTTGGGAAAGTATGAGCAACATACCTTCAAATGAAGAACAGCAGTACTGTAGGTTCACACTAAAATAAGTGAATAGTATATTTGGCACCCTTAGCCCACTGCTCAGTGCATAATCTTCTGTATTATCAAACCATGATACAGACAAGTACGCCCTGAAACAGACACACTCAGTCATACCAGGCTTGTCCCAATTTGGCTGGGTCCCGAATTAGCCTCCCTCAGATAGGCAGGGCACAGGTCACATTCCAGGCCAAGGTTGATAGAGCTGGAGTCTATATTAGAAGCAGTCTTATGGCAGTGGGTTAGTCAGAACCTTCAGAGTTAGCCTGAATAATTGAATGAATGAATATAGAATGTAACAGTAACAAAGTTTGTCTGTTGGTTTTAATAAACACTAATGACAGAGAAATACAGAACATATGTAACATATGTAATTGTTGCAAAATTCTTTCCAAGTCTAACTTTTTCTATATGCATTCTTGTATATGAGCAGCTCATGTGTCTTGCCATAAGAAATATTTTGATATTCTAAACAGGAGAGACTGCTGACATTTAGTGCTACAGTGGCATACAAACTATTGGGAACCACAGGTTGTAATTTACATTGAATAGCTACATTTACAGATATTACAGAATTGTCAAATATATTAAGCAAGAGTATTTCTGTGAAATTCTTAGGCTGTCTTGTAAGAACTTGAGGTCTATTCACAAATGTTTATCTTTAACGTTATACCTTTTGGAGATTATATTCAAAGTAACAGAACTTTTAACCAGGAATGCTCAAACTTCTGCATGCGGCTGTAGTCACAGTCCTTGTTAAGTTGTGTTAACACTGGTGAAGCCCATGTTGATGCTGTGGATGAGGCAGGGAACACTTGATCCCTCCTCAGATGGAAGTCCGCAGGGTATTACTTTGTAGACGTGCTGTGCTTGCTGAGTGAAGGACCATCCTGTCACTCTAGTGATCTCTATTCGTTATGCATACATCAGGGCACATGCAGAAATTACCCTGTTATTAATGCTCTCCTATAAGTCATTTCAACCTTAAGGAATACTAGAAGTTTAAGCTCTGCCAAACACAATACATGGAGTTAGTATTCACACTGACTATCCCTGGTTAAAAGAAATGCAATCACATTATTTGATTTAAATGATCAGTCATCGAAATGCACATTATACTTTACATTACTTTCATAACATCAGTCCTCCCTTCTAAATAGGCTATCAGTGATTTCTCTTCTGGGGCATGGTATTATTGTTAGTGGCACAAGCAGTACATGAGCTTGTGTGTGCAGGAGCTGCAGTTAACTGCTTTAACAGCTGGTGGAGCTGTAGCACTTCACTTATGTCTTGGCTGTTCTTGGCAGGCATCCATAAATTGAGCTTTGCTCTCTGTTGTCTAACGATGCGCATCAGCCCTTACAAACTGCAACAGCAATATGCTTAGCACACAGGATTCAAGACAAAAAATACAAGGGGAGGCAATCTGACCACAGACAGTTCACCCAAATTAAATTCAGAAGGATTTCAGGTACCATGCATTTTGTCGGTTTCATTTTTAAGAATGAGTTGGTTTAAGGGTCTGACCTTTAAGACGGGGCTTATTCATACGGACCACACAGACTTGGTTCATGTTTGAAAGGATGTCCCTATGTAAGACAGCACCAAGGTCTGCCATGGGGTCATCATTGTGAGTCGTGCTAATTAGTCTCCTTGCATACACAGGCAGACAGGCGGCGGAGGCCATGGGTTTTGATTACAGTTTGCCTCTGCTAACCCTCCCACGGTCACCATAACGACCCGACAAGAGCGCGCTCAGTGACGAGCCCTCAGCCACTCTGCTCCAGTTTGATCAATACGGCGTCCTTCATCCCCGCACCAACACTGACCTTGGCAGCCTTTTGTCTTCTTCTGGAGGCCAGAGAGCAGGCTACAGGAAAGATGGATGGAGGGATGGAGTAAGCAAGAGAGCAGAGGATAGAGAGAAAGAAAGAAAGAGACGGGGTCCTGGCCATGCTCCCTCTTCCTCTCTTTCAAACCCAGTGCATCCAAAACAGCTCATTAGAAGCCTAATGAATCATATGTTTATTGCATTTTCTTATCTTAGCCTAATGAACTGATGCTATGTTCAACTCATTTGTTAAATTACAGGTTGCCCTCAAGATGGTCACCGTAAACAGTACAAGATATCTAAACCTTGCAGAACAGGGTGATCAATGAACAGACTGGAGGATGATAACCTTAGGTCCTCCAGAGCACATCTTAAGGAAGGTGTTCCAGGAAACACATGGGAGCTGAGGGGTCATTGCAGGAACAAAGACAATGAGGAGGATTAGGCACTGCTGTGCTGCATGACCTGGGTCAGCACGTTGCAGGACCAGTGTAAGAGTGACAGGGGAGGCAACTGACGAGCTACAGCAACAAGAGCACGGCAGAACCTCTCCTCGCCCTGACCTATGCTCACCTCAGGAGGTATTGTGTATTTTGTTACCACGTTGTTTCATGATCGTTCACTACAGCAGTACTACAGCACATTTTGGAACACACAGTGGGCAACATACAGTAGAATATACCTCATACTCCTCTGAGGTGTGAAGACTAATCATATCTAATTAGTCGTGTAATAAAAAGCAACATCCAGAGGACAATCTTTTAGTTCATGAGATGTTTAACAGTAGGGTGTCTGCATGGAAAGTTCCATAGATCTGCCAGTTGACTGGTACCTGATTTCTTCCATTCTGCCAACCGAACAATAGGTGCATTTATTTCTCCATCAAGCACACATCATTCAAATTAATTTGAGGATAAAAACTGGTTATCTTCAGAAACACATAAGGAAAATACATGCAAGGGTGTTTTTGCAAATGAGCTACATTAAAAACAATTGCTAATGTTGAAGGCCAATGTAAATCATTGAAATTGTTAACAGCGGCAAACCCATTAACAAGGAATAACACCCCTTTTGTACAGGAATGTAACGAATTTCATCAATAAACATAATTGCTCAGCAGGCCTATTGTTTACTTAACATATCTGTGTGATGAGTGGATAGAAGACTGCCTCTAAAAAAAAGGATGTGAGATTACATTCAAGAATTGGTAGTATTAAAATATAAAAGTCCTTTAATTGAGTAGAGGTTGCACTTACTTGTAACTTAGTCAAATTAGTCAACAAACAGGGTATAAGACAATTAGTATATGAGCCATGTGAAATTCAACATAGTAACATCTAGTCATATGCATGCATATTGAGGCCGTTCCCTTCTCCTCTGGTCACACTAGGACAGTGCTTGTGACCACATGCAATCAAACTACATTTATCAACTTGTGGGCCTCAGATGGTGTCAGATGTGGAGGGTGGCCACAGGACTGATAAGCGACAGGTGGATATGATGCATGCAGGTCAAAGGGTTAAACACAGGTGTGTCAGGCAGGAAAACCACAGAGCATAATGTATAGAACCACCCCCACACACACACACACACTACTAAAAACACATCAGGTGATCTAACTAAAAAAAAACGAAAATACTTCATTTTCAACCCAATGACTTATCTGTTGATTATGTGGTCAAAGCCCTAACTGACTTACACGACTGCATCCAGTCTAACTCCGATGAAGTTAATACTGATAAAACACCACCTGGTACCTACACTGAGAAACCAGGACCTCAACACAGTATGTTCATACTTCACTATAATACCAAGTTATTGTAGAATCCCTAATCAGCCTAAACATGCACAAAAAAAATAAAAATAATAATGCTCCAGTCCTGCGTCAGAATAAGTGACCACCGACAAACATTAGCCATGACACTTTTAACGTCTCTCTTTAATGTTATCCAATTGAAGTGCATGGAGTAGGTTCTCCCATCAAGTTCTAATTTTGGCATGGAAGAGACAACCCAACAGGAACATCCACACCTTTGTTTTATTCAATCATTTATTGCATCATGCTGTAGCTACATGCCCAAATGTGCTTCAATTTCCAAAAAAGTGGTTGCACAACAAACTGAAACTGAAAAACTAAACAGTGATTCAAAAATACAACCATAAACAAATACCATGACATGAAAAACTGGAAAACTTCACAGCTTTCTCTTCTGGGTGCTGATATACAAAACTGTAGAGAGAGAGAAAAAAAAATTAGCAAAGCTTTTTTTCCCCCCAAACTGATGCAATCAAAAACACCATCTCTTTTCATGCTAAAGAATTACATATTATACAATGCATATGCTGCAAGTTAATTTGACAAAACACTAAAATAGTAAAAGTCAAAGGCTGATTTGTCTACAAAATAATTGATGAAATAACGATTAAATTAGGGCTGCAGCTATCGATTCTTTTTGGAATAGAGCATTCTAGCGATTATTTAATCGATTAAACGAGTAATCGGAAAAAAAAAAAAAAAATTCTGTCGCGTTATTAAATGCAATTTATTACAAAAAAAAGTCATGCTGTACACTAGCCCTAGTCACTTCAAAGTAAATTAATATATATGTCTTATGTAGATTTGTGCATCTGCGCTCGATGGTGTTTTAAGCCCACGTCGACTTCAAGGCACCTAACCCTAACCTAACCCTAGTCTCTTTTATATCAAACTGCATTTACAGAGCAAACATAGGGGCGAATTGTCCCATTCGTGCAGAAGTCCTTTTTTAACGCACTTTTCAGATACATGCATTCTCCCATACCCACTTTGGTCACACCAATAGTGCTCAAGTTCAAAATCAAGGCGGCCTTATGAAAGATGAGGTGTGATTTATTTCAAATAGTACCAGACTGAACCACCAACTTAATTTAGTTTGATTTAACTTAATTTAGTTCGATATGAAAACGTGGACTTTCTGGATTTAAATGGCATTCAGAAGGTCAATGAGAAAGAACAAACAGTCTTTGACTTTGAAAACGTAAGCAAGGTGAACAGAATAGCGAAAGGCCTACAGTAAAATTATGTCGTCATCACATAGCTAACAAAGAATTGACTTAACAAAATTTCACTTTTGCTCTGAGGTTTGTTTCTAAAAAAAAAAAAAATCAAGGTGTGCTTGAGGTGTGTTCATCATTTACGGTTGAGAAAGAAAGTTTCAATGGCAGCTGCTTCTCAATATATAATATCAATGTATCTATGCTAATGAAGCTGTAGACTGACACCTGCAGTTTCGAATACAGTAGAGAGACTGGCATAACAATATCAGCCACCATTAGAAACGAATCAGAGACCGGGGAATATAAACGATAATTGCTGTTCGACTATAGTGCAGGTCTTTGCAAGTGTATGGATGACTTCGATCAAGTTGAAAAATAATGGACAGATTCGAACGAAGTAGGCTATGGGATAAGGACTTCACGTCAAGTTAAAACTGAAGGTGTACAGTCGGTAAGCTCCAATATCCAAACAGGGTGATTATAACGGTTTTCCCTATTTAACAATGTAGCCCCATGGACAAGGTAATGTCAGGAAATATGCCACCTTGTGACACTGTAATGGGGGAAAAACAAAGCCGTATCAGCATATTAAGCACCAAATTTGATACTGTAATATTAATTTGTAACACTCTGGGTAACCTACATGTATTTAGGTCTACTGCCGACATCGAGCAATATGCCGTTTCAACTTGTAGTGGCGCTTGACCTTAATACAGCTGGAACTTAGCTGGAAAAGTGCTTAAGTCATTGGCAGAATGTGCACAAGAGTTGTATACATAAGAAGCGCCCGGAGCAGCTCTCCCAAAGCGCGTAACTGGCTCCATGGCGCGTAAATTACTGACTTAAGTGAAGGGCCGAATGCACGCATGCTGAACGTGATTGGTTGCGCATTTTTTCATGGACAGACCCTTATGCACATGGGAGGATTTGCCCCTTAATGCATTAAGAGTAGTGTGGGAAAGCCACGTAATCAGGCAACCAAGGAGTGCGCGCATTTCACAGGAGTGCTGGGGCCTATTGCACAAAAGCAGAATTAAGACATCCAGGATAAGTTACTGAGCTGCACTTAATGAATCCAAAACAAGAGCGTACAGGCTTAATTGGTTGCACAACGAGCAAGCCAGGATGAGCAGACATGGATTCATCAAGCCAGGTGAAACCCATCCTGGATAAGTGCACGCTCACGGCTCCCTCAAATAGACCCCGCCACAATCAGATTCACTGATTCACCATGGCAACTAGAGTGGCTTCATTGCTTCTTCTACGATGTGAAGTAGGTAGCGATAGCCTTTTCACAACAGCAACACCTCTGTTTAGGAAAATATTGCAACTAGTGCCGCGACCACCACGCGCAAAATGGTTAGGCATTCCCGTGACGTCGCATGACAGGTCAGGAATGGCGAGTATGTAAAAGTTAATTAATGATCACAAACGTTTAAATAATGACAGTGGGTCTAGGTATATGTGATAACAATGTGTAGTGGGCAGTGGAATAACTATTGGTTTCCGTTTGTGGTGACTGCTGACTGAGATAAGGGATGAGATTAAATAGATCCTGGAACGTAGCCTGGTCTGGAGCAGGCTAGCTCCACAGAATAAATCGCCATGGTAACTTACACCCTAATAACATATCCTGCTGCCCCCTATCCCAGGGGGTATTCCATCAACATCGCTAAAGGCCAAACCTCGCTTATTTCGATAAGTCTCGCTAATTTTAGTGAGAATTCCGTTCCATTAGTGAGGTTAACGTGAATCCCAGCTGGGTAACTATGGGAATTTATGCCACAGAACTAACCTGCTCCGTAGCAGGTTAAAGGAATTATCCGGAGTAAAATGCTAAAGTCCGTAAGAGTCGAGTGTGGAGTAACACGCTCTGGAAATTTACAATTTCGTCACCGTTTTAAAAAAAAAAAAAGTTGCATGCAGCAGCAAACCCTAGCTTACTAACAGGTTGAAATTTTGAAATGTCACGTGACGTGATGTTTCGCGTGAGGTAGCCTCCTGTTGACGGAAGACGAAATTGTGAATTTCCAGAGCGTGTTACTCCACACTCGGCAATCGACTCCTACGGACTTTCCCCTAAAGATGGCAGCTGCAGCAGCATCATCTCCGGAAAGGTACTGGCTTGATGAAATTCATTCTGGACTCTCTATCCGACCACATAAAGACCTCGGGATGCTTCGGTTTGGCTTTAGGGACCCTCTACTCACTACCACGTAAGTAATGTTGTTTGGAACTGTAGAAAAGGTCTAAAAATAGCGTTTTGTAGCGACGAAATGACATGGGTCACTTCCAGGCTAATGAGTTTTGACTAAAAACGGTAAAATCGAACTCTCAAAACACATCCGAATGACATGATTTTGATGTCAACTCAACGTATGTACTCCCAATCATCCGTAAATTGATCTAAAGTGCATTTTACTCCGGATAATTCCTTTAACTTTCAAGCTAAATTAAGCTGTTTGCCAAAAAAAAACGATCAGTCGGAAAATGAGATGGTTCCGTCAACCTGTGTTTTCGTAGTACTTTTGTCACCTGTAGCCTACAAATTCAAAAATAGAAGTAGGCCTAGAAATGTTTTTTCCGACAGTGTCACCAAGTATGGATTTACACATTCACTAGCTCCAAAGAATTTATGAAGATTATGCGACCTAAAATGTTTTAACTTCACATGCGTGTGGTTCTAGGAATCTTGCTACTCTGCGTCATTTACGTTCGGTGGTGGTGTAACGTGCAGCGAGACGGCATGCCAAGGCAATTATATTCTTGCGTGTTCACAGGTTCGCTTCCCATACAAAGTATTAAGGCTACATAGCTCATCACCTTGATAATGGCATTTTTAGTTATACTATTTAATGAAAGACATATGTCTACTGTTGATATAGGGTCATGCACATCTGGTAGGCTGTTCAGTGACAGTAATATGCTTTGCCAATGGATGCCAAAGGATAATTCTGTAGCCTGTAGAGGCAGCTAACTAGATGTACCGCAGAGCGGTACAAAATATGACCGCCGCCCAGTCCAGCATATTTTTTCCACAAAAATAAATCACGCTGAAAGGCCTATATGATTCTAACTCTCACTAAATCGCATTATCCACACTCAATTCTCACTGGTATCTGCTAGAAGTACCAAAACATGATTAGTTCATAAATTTCACATGTAAAATTCATTTTATACAACCCCACCCCCATCTTGCCTGTTCATAATTCTGAGAAATTCTTGAATTGTGTGCATGTGTGCGTGCACACGTTTATGTGTGTGGGTGTGTGTGCGTGCTTGTGTGTTTGCCTGCGTATGTGTGTTTGTGCATGTGCATGCATGCGTACATATGTCTACTGTGTGAGTATGTGTCATACGTATGATTACTGTGAATGTATGTGTGTGCGTGTGTATCTATTTATGCACATGTGTGCACATGGAATGGGTTAACATGACTCTTGGAGACAAACATACAGAAAAAATTGGTCATCCTAGGCCCTACGGTTCTCAAGATATTCACAGAAAACTGTGTCTGCCCTACCCTCCTTTCGGGGGGTCCAGTCCAGCGGGGGGGGCTACAGATCAAAACGAAAAACGATGGTTTCATGCTATCTATGTGGGGTTACATGCCCACCAAGTTTCGTGTACCCCGGTCTTTCAGTGTCCCAGGAATCCTTGTTGGTGTACGGTCACTAAATGTACACATAAATCATTTCATTGTAAGGCCCCCCATGAACGAAAGTTCACAAAACTTGGCATGCATTCGGAAGGTGTCAATGATCCTACACTTTCAATTTCGTGCAGTTTTGACCATGTCAGGCAGAGATATTGTGATGAAAACACCTAATGTTTTGCTTTTTAATTTTTAACTAGGTGGCGCTATACATGAAATAAGTGGTAATGGGATGGGTTGACATGCCCCCTTAAGACTAACATACAAAAAAAAGGTGGACCTCCTAGGCCCTACGGTTCTCGAGATATTCACAGAAAACTGTCTCCGCCACCTACAGGCCAGTTGGTGTATAGTAACATAAATTAATTTATTGTGTGGCCCCCCATGAACGGAATTCCACGAAACTTGGCGTGCATTCAGAGGGTGTCATAATGATCCTACACTTCCAATTTCGTGCAGTTTTGACTATGTTAGGTCACAGATACCTGCAATTACAACACCTCATTTTTACTTTTTTGTGTTTAACCAGGTGGCGCTATACATGAAATGAGTGGTTATGGAATGGGTTGACATGGCCCCTTGAGATAAAAAAAAAAAAAAAAATGGTCCTCCTAAACCCTACGGTTCTCGAGATATTCACAGAACACCGTCTGCCCTACCCTCCTTTCGGGGGGTCCAGTCGAGCGGGGGGCTACAGATCAAAACGAAAAACGATGGTTCCATGCCATCCATGTGGGGTTACATGCCCACCAAGTTTCGTGTACCCCGGTCTTTCAGTGTCCCGGGAATCCTTGACGGAAATTTGGACATGCGAAAAAAAGAAAAAATCTGACTAAGATTTTAGTCGCTGCGCGGCAGTCATAATAATTAAAACTGCTTCATGTGTCGACGATTGTTCATGAATGTCAAATCAACTGTGTGCTACACAGATTAAATACTAGGCATAAATGACAAATTGAAAGCCACTGCATTTCAGATAATTATATTTCAAACACTTTGGGACTTATGGGAGACAATAGGCTATTATGTTGATACTACTTTATTTTATGACCACCTACACCTAGACAATAATTTGGAGTGAACTCTTAATCTAAGAACGTAGGCTATAGATAGTTTTGATTATATGCCAAAGTTGTTTTTGAGTTTATACTATTTATTCATTCACTCGTTTTGTTCAAGCATAGACTGTATAGTCTGTGTGTTCAAGAGTGAAGCCAATCAAACTCGCAATTGATTTCAAACCATTAGCATTGTTGTTTTAAATGTATGCTTTCATTATGCTCCAATTTCTGTAGGCAATCTAGCCCGGTAGAAACCAAACTTGACATATAAAGCAGGAATGGGGGACGAGAGACTGAAACGTTCAAAGCAATTATGCCTGAATTGTTTCAAGGCAAACACTGAAGTGTAGCATTCGAGTTATGCTCGCATAGCACACCAATTCTAAAGTAGCCTGTGTTTTCTGTCAGCTACGTGTCCAGCTACTGTAGGCCTATAAATGAAAAGAATATCAAACCGTTTTCAGTAGCCTACCACTGTTGCAGATATCACATAGTTGTACAATGTTGCATATTCCAACATAAGTAAGCAGTTAAGAAACTTCTAACTCCCTGTCTTAAACCAACGTGATAGCAGCTTCAAACAAGCGGCAGCAACCATCGTTGATATATATATTTTTTTTTTTTTTAAACCCGGCTTCTTCAACAGGGTGTGCTATCGCCATCGTGTAAAGCCCGCCTCAAGGGTTCTGATTGGTGCCTAGATCTAGGAAAATTGGAAATGGGCTAGAATGGGTTCTTGGCCAGACGGACTTTCAGAGTGAATCTCGAATTTGCCGGAAGTACGTCTGGGTTTTTCTCAGGCTATAGGCAATCTATTTTTTTCTCTCAATGTTAAATTTGATGACTTTCGATGAAAATCCTGTAGATGTTCAAATCGAACAGATATCGTCTAGTATTGTCTTCATTTTACGACATATATCCTCTTTTCGTCAATCTACTGTTTTGTTCTACTGTTCTACCTCGCGCACGAGCAGAGATGAAGCTGAACTAAACCTCGCTTGAATAAACAAGGCATCAGCAACCAACAGTAACTGATACACGAGTGAACAAACATCTTTTCATGTCTGTTTTTGATATCCCCATCCTCCTTGTATCTCATTCCTTGCTTTCTTCCTACATTGTTTTTTGAAGGGAAGGGCTAGGATATGCAAGGCGAGGACTGAAAGATGATAGACAAATTAAAATGAACCCTTGCTGTCGCCTTCAGGAACTCAAGTTACTGCCCCCGAAAAAAAAGATGTTAAGACTAAAGAGGTGTTCTGCCCTTGATAAACAGGATTTCAAAATCCTCTTGGAAACATCAGTGCTAAAAATATATTTAACCCTTAAAGGTGTAGGTTTTTGAACATTCTAAGTTCCGCAACAATTGAAGGTTCTAAAATTCTATGTTGAATTCAATGAACCCAGATATTCTTTAGAACGTTCATTTCTCAACATTCCTGTCACACCAGTGTGACGGTACTCCTTTAAGGGTTAAATGGTTCTCAATGTCCAACTTGAGAAGCCTTCAGGGCCATGCACAGAAATGTGTATATACTAACTACTGAATAATTATGTTACACAATGCAGGATAAGCTGATAAAACACTTACCATTGTTTCCCCTCAAAAATGCATCTCCATACTTGTTCTTTAACTGTCCATTTACATATTCTTCTGTTTGTTCCACAGCAATGTTCATGTAGCCATCCAGACATGCAAGAACACCTGGGAGGAAAATAAACATAGAAGAGATGACACCACACACTTACTAGGACGATATTCATCTAAATCTATAAGGACCAGCAGGACTGGAATTATTTCCCCCAAATAACCCAGACCTCACTGACGTGCCAGAGCAAGTGAGTGAACAAAACAAAACAAAAACAAAATGTTGACATTAGGAGGATGTTAGCCTACCTCTGTAATCCACTCCTGAATTCAGTTTTACCACCACTGGTCTCCCAATGATTTGCTTCAAGAAATCACTCGGGGTTTGCTTTCGTAGACTCATGTTTATTCTGTCATAAAAAAAGAGCTTAGGTTAACATTTTTCATAAAAGCAAAACCTGTGTTTTGAGTTGGTCATACACAGTCCTGCTGAGGAACAATACGATGCAAAAGCTAACGTTTGTGGCACTAGTAACTTTGACATTAATTAGGTCAAATATAAACATAAGCAGATACATTACAAAAGAAGGTGGGTAACTTAACGGTAGGCGAAAGCAGTAACTTACGACCAGTCTCAACTGTGAACACCTTTCTCGCGACATATAAACTAGCACTAGCCAATAGCCATCATAGGGAGCCAAGATGAACATGCTAGCGTTGCCTCTTTACATCAAGCTCTTATGTTCTTTCACACGGTTTAACGTTACAGCGACTTATCGAAAGTATAAGATGCTCGATATCACCACACAACAACCACACAGCTAACATCAATTGATTGGCAAACAGTTAATGTTAACTTGCGAAATGTTGCTACAGTTATCACAGCATGGTAAACTAACAGACTAAGCTAACTTACTAGCTAAGCTAGTTGTTAGCGTAGTAAATCTATGTTTGCTAATGGTTTTTACAAACGTTTGTAAACCGTTATAAATTCACTGAACACAGAATGTGATGATTAAACGCAAATGACCACTAGATGACTGAATCTGCTATTGATGTCGAGTATGTTTCAGTTAAGTCACCTGCAACGATGTTCCAAATGCTGCTAGCGTTGTCTTTCTGTTGTTGGTATCGTGCTAACCAGCAACAACCCACGTGATTTTATTGGACAGGCTACACTGCATACAGAAAGCCCGATGGTTCAAAACACGTTGCAAGCCTACTCCACCGTTACTAGACTTTTGGCAGAAAAATCCTTTACATGGTGCTTTCTATGTTTGGGCCAGATTTCAGCCAATTTATGTGAGCAAGTGTGAGCAAAGAATTGCAATTCGGCCTCATTGAGGTTAAAGTTTGAAGTGAAACAAATGTTTTCTTTCTCTCTTTTTGATAGTCCAAATAACAAAAATATGCAGAATTAGCCTATAAATGTACCAAGCTGTAGCCTACCGTGTGTGTGATTGTGTGTGCAACTTTTCAAACTTGTGCGCTGCTTCAGGAATAGGAATATAGGTCTTTAGTGTCAGTGTCACAAGTAGGCCTACAACAAAATGTAAAGTGTATGTGTTTGTGAGTAGGCCTACCTGTGTATGAGAGAGAGACAGAGAGTGTGTGTCTGTATAAATTGTGGGCCTATAGTGTGTGTGTGTGTGTGTTTCAGTGTGTGCGAGTCTGTGTACATGTGTGTGTATCGGTGTGGAAGTGTATGTCTGTGTGTGTATGTATGCTTGTGAATAAGTGTGTCCTAGGTGCTTGACAACATTAAGTGGGACAGATGATAAAGGATAGAGTCCGAGCTGCTTCGAAACTGATTTAATGGCAACATGTTTGCACACATCCATAAGCATCATCGGGGTCCAAGCAGTTATTGAAATGTGCCAGTTACCTTGGCTGCAAAGGATGGAATTTCACAAAGTTTGGCATCCAAAAATTGTGCCAGTGATTCTGCTTGTCCAATTTTATGAACAATATGATATTGGCACAAATTATTTTAGCCATTGATTGGCCATTTTGTTGAGTGAGCACAATAAAACTTCATGTTGTAGGCTATTGTAAGCTAGCCTGGTGTTACCATCCTACGTACTTCCGGCCAAAATTTGATTTCAGCCTCGCACGTAGTCTGGCCCAACCCACAGTATGCGGTTCACGTACGACCGCGCCAATCAGCGAACAGTTGAGTGATGACGCAGAACTTGCCTGCCGAGTTGCATGTAGGCCAGCGAAGCTTGTAGTTCAACAGCATAGCAACAATGGCGACGGAGGAAGAGACGCTAGAAGCCACCCGCGAAGTTGTCTCAACTCTCGAGGGCATCACGCAAATAAAGCAGGAACAAGAGGCTTGTCTTGTCAATTTTATAAATGGCAAGGACGTCTTATAACTCTCCTTCCAACTGGCTTTGGGAAAAGTTTGATTTATCAGATGGTGATAGCTAAACCTAAACGCACAAGTGTAGGCTACTACATGCATCACTACTTATCATGTTTTCAAATAAACGTTTGCTGCTCGTTATTCTCCCCCCTACTCTCAAATTACCTTAACAAAATCAATGCGGCATAGGCCTACTTAAGGAATGGAATGTTAGCTACTAGCTAGCTACCCTACCGAGCGGGGCTCAAGGCGAGGCCGTGTGTCTTGACGTGAGCTAGCCGGTTACCGAGCGGAGCTCAAGGCAAGGCTGCTGTGATTGTGCTTGACTGGGACTAGCGGTTACTGAACTGGGCTCAAGGTTAACCGCTCCGTGTTTGTGTTTGACAGGCTAGCCTGTGGCCGAGCTGGGCTCCAGGCGAGGCTACCGTGCTTGTGGACAGTAACGTTAGCCAGTCACCGAAATGTGGCTCAAGGTAGGCTGCGTTGTTTTATGCCGAACAACTGTTAGTTTAACTGAGCAAGCTCCAGGTTAAATAACACGTGGGTCGCCAGTACAATCCAACTTATCCGAGAGTGTAGTCTGAACAGCCCGTGGAGAACGGCGCAAAGCTCCGGCGAAAGTCACCGGGCTGCGCGTAGAACAACAATCGCCTGATAAGCGGGCGAGAAGAGATAAGAGGAAAACTGGCGCGGTGACAAGAGCTGATATAATCTCGGCGACGTGATGCTTTTGGTATACAACTCGGTCTGTGGCTGGCGCCAAGTTAGAGATATATCCACTCTGAAGAGACTGCCCTGGCGGTCAGGTAGCCTGCATACTAGCCAGCGGTCTGTTTACTACTGAGAGCAGAAGTGGGAAGCGTAAAAGCCTGAACTCCGGCGCACAGCATACGTCATTACCAAACGTTGCTGATTGGTTAAGGGAACTCCAATGATTTTAAACCTCAAAATAAGCATCCGCCCATTACGGAGACAGATTATTATTACTTTGTTCCAGACTGTATGACGAAGAGAAACGTAGTCACAGGCGGTAAGGACCAGGCTAATTGTAAGCATGCCAAATTTCAACATAGCTTAAAGCAACAACAAAATGGAGAATGGTGTCTCTGACATTGCCGATGCACGCCTGAAACACCTGGTCTTGTCGCTAGTAGGAGTTTGACCATTTTCGTAGGTTTTAGACAAATTGGGTACCTCGGAGGTGTAGCAGTGCCCAACCAGAGAAAAGTCCTGCCCACCTTGAGAAATATCTGACCCATGACCCATCCAATGAAAACTCTAATGAAAAAAACACAATACCGTTATTTCTGACCAAAGGTGATGTCTTCGGTCCTCTTTTAGAGTCAAGGTTACATTCGTAACTAAAACAGACATAGATGGAAATGCACTGCTTTCCTATTAGACAGTCAGTCATTGCTAACCACACATTTAATCACACATGCGGTACAGATACAGAACCTTCTAACACCTTTTTGTCAGCAGTGTTGACTTGGTGGCCTGGGCAGCTCCAGGGTGCTAATCATAGGAGTAGTCACTGCTAGTCACTGGAGTAAATTGGCTTTAACTTTTTTAGGTAAGTAAGATGGCTATACAATAATTGGCTATCCAATCCTTTTATTCTCAGAATGGTGGACTGACATGCCCACTCCGGTTCACAGGAAAAAAACAAAACATTTTTGGTTCAAGTTCTGACCCAAAGTATTCACCTTATTCCGCCACACCCATTTTAGAAATGTATTTTCTTCCACCTGGTGTTCAGTCTTCCGGTCGGCTAGTTCCAGCTAGTTATTTTAATTGGGATAACACGGCAGAAGAGGATGGAGAGGCACTTGGGAGGAAATGAAAAATGCCATCAGGAGGTCAGATGGCAAGATTGTACTTAACCACCCAAGGCTATTCATTTCTACAGAGTGGGTAGATGATATGCAGCGGTAGCCTCCCGTATTGTATGCAGATATATTTTAGAAACGGACTGGCCATTCTCAGCACAGTATGTCAATACATAATTGTCATAATATCTTTTTATGTATCTTTTTACATATTTTTATCCAAAACCTAATGCATTATCTGATTACTGTCTAAATTGCTGAAACCAAAACACTTACTGCAGAGCCGTATTACAGAAACTTCCTAACTCATGTCCGGCATCTTTTGTCTTGTGTATCAGTCTTGTATGTGGAGCGCTTTGGGTTGCACTCTAATGTGCTATATTAAAAAAAAGTGACTTGACTTGACGAACTCGCAAATCCTATCTTATCTGTCCGTAACTGTGTTTAGAAAGTCATCTCAGAACAGCCGCTCCTAAGTCACCAAAGGTGTATTACAGAAATGTCTTGTCACCAAAATTCTAAATAAACGTTCCTAACTTATAGGATGACGCATAACATATGATGCCAGTCATCTCGATAGAACCCTGCTATCTCAATGTATCGCCATGGATGTACTGTTCAACGGGAAGTTCAAACACAAAGTGGACGATCACTGCTACTCTGCCTTTAGCAATAAACCCCTCATCTGTCCATCCTTCGGTAAATCCGACCACGCCTCCATTTTACTCCTGCCAGCCTATAAACAAAAGCTAAAGCAGGCAAAGCCCACCCAGGATGCTGAGCTACAGGAATGTTTTGATCAGGTGGACTGGGACATTTTTCGTGACTCATCAGCTGACATCAACGAATACCTAGACACAGTCATGGCGTATATAGAAATGTGTGGAGGATACAGTACTGTATCCACAAAATCAATCCAGGTTTTTCCAAACCAGAAACCGTGGATTAACAGTACAGTCAGAGTAGCCCACTGCACGGGACAGCGCCTTTGCTTCAGGTGGTAAGGAGAAGGAGAAAAAGACACGCTATAATGTCCGCAGGGCAATTAAGCCAGCAAAGAGGGAATACAAAACAAAAGATTGAGAATCAGCTTAATGGAAATGATTCACGCAGTCTATGGCAGGGCATTCATTCCATTCTAACTTTAAGGCAAGACCTAGCGAAGTAGCTATCTCAGCTTTCTCTTTGCCAGATGAGCTAAATCAGTTCTATGCCCGGTTTGAAACCATCAACAGCATACTCCCAGGAAGAACCCCTGCCAATACCACCATGTCCAGTGCTTTGGCAATCTCCTCCTTTATTCCCTGTACACATACCACTGTGTTGCGACACGAGTCAAATTTGGTGATCAAGTTCGCCGATGACACAACTGGTGGGCCTGATCACTGATGGGGATGAGACGGCCTAGAGGAGAGAGGTGGACAACCTATCACAGTGGTGCCAGGAGTACAACCTATCACTGAGCAAAGGAGTTGGTAGTGGACTTCAGAAAGGGGGGTGCAGAGTTGGCCCCTATTACAATCAAGTGTGCTGCTGTGAAGAGGCTGTTTTAAGTTCCTGGGCATTAACATCACAGAAGACCTCATATGGGACGTACACACAGAGGAAGTTTTAAAAAAGTCGCAACAACACCTCTTCCATTTAAGGAGACTCAAAAAAATTGGCATGGGTCCCGGCATCCTCCGTTCCTTCTACAGAAGCACCATTGAAAGCATATACCGGATGCATATCTGCCTGGTATGGAAACTGCACTGCTCACAACCACAGAGCAATTTAAAGGGTAGTGAAGAAGACAGCTCAAGATCTGTGGCTGTGAGCTCCCTGGTTTACAGGATATCTTTGAGGATTGGTGTGTGAAAGCAGTTAAAATCATTAAAGACCCCAGCCATCCCAACAATGGTCTTCTCCAGCTGTTGTCTTCTGGTAGGCAATAAATTGTGGGGGCAGCCGTGGCCTACTGGTTAGCACTTTGGACCTGTAACCAGAGGGTTGGCGGTTCGAACCCCGACCAGTAGGCACAGCTGAAGTGCCCTTGAGCAAGGCACCTAACCCCTCACTGCTCCCCGAGCACCGCTGTTGATGCAGGCAGCTCACTGCGCCGGGATTAGTGTCTGCTTCACCTCACTGTGTGTACACTGTGTGCTGTGTGTGTTTCACTAATTCACGGATTGGGATAAATGCAGAGACCAAATTTCCCTCACGGTATCAAAAAAGTATATATACTTATACTTATACTTATACCGCAGCCTGAGCCTGGAACAGCTTCTAATCTTAAATCCTTCTTCCACCAGGCAATCCTAAACACCTCCTAATATCCCTATTTGTTTTAAACGGATAGGTCAAGAGTAGGTCTTTTCCAGCGACAGAAAATCGTCTCTGTTCCCATTTGTGAACCAACATTTGAACTGGTCAGAGCATTTCGACCAACCAAAACACGGTTCGGAACGTGGCACTTTGGTTCAGAGCTTGAACCAGAAAAGAATTGTTGTTTTTTTCTGCGAATTAGAGTGGGCGTGTCATTTTACTGTTCATAGGGGAGAAGGCTAAAAGCATGAGTTTTCTGTCCATTTCAACTGTTGCCATGAACAAAACTAGTCAACTAGCATTACACTGCAGACATTGACTAGCATTTTAAACAGCACATTTCTGCCGTTTTTACAGACAACTGTTCATATCATTCTCCTGTTTATGCATGTCATTAACTTTTGTTTTGCGTGCAACACCCATTTTTGATGATGCATCCGGTTCGGTTCTAAACTGGTGGAAATGTGGGCTGGTTCATAGCACCAAGGTTCAAAGAATTCTGAACGGAACTGGTTCAAGAACGGGTTCGCTGTTGGTGGAAAAACACCCGAGGAGGACAAGACCTAAGATATTTTATGTGAATATAAGTTAAGATGCAACAATAAAACTTAATCTGAATCTGAATCGGTTCTAAACTTAATCTGAATCTGAATCGGTTCTAAACTGGTGGAAATGTGGGCTGGTTCATAGCAACACGGTTCAAAGAATTCTGAACGGAAGATCCCCCCCGTTTGTGCGTGGAATAAGGTGAATTATGTTCTGAACCAGTTTTTGTTTGGTCCGAACAGTTCTAGCGAGCGGGAACAGAACCGATTCTCTGTAGGTGGAAAAGGGCTAAGAGTGATAATAGCAGGGGTTCCCAACCTTTATTTGACAGGTGACCATATTTTGATCTCACAAAACGTTGGCGACCCCAATCATTCACAACATAACAACACAACTAATTTCTGCTGTAAGATCCAGTTGAGAGCTGTTTCCCCAAATGTCCTAGCAAGCTAATTTGTTCGCCTTTTGCTATAGGCCTACTTTGTTTGGAACATTGCTCAAGCATTATTACCCATGATGATCTCATGCGGGATGTCTACATTTATTTTTACATATAGCTAGATTTTAATGAAGGATCCGATTATTTATTTAACTTGGATATAAAGGGGGTTTTCATATTGTTTTATTTAATGCATATATTCTTATGTAATGTACTGGTCAATTGTAAGATACATCTCAGCCGACCCTGAAATGACGTACTGTAGTGATCCATAGTGATGTCAATTTTCATGAGGTTTGCACCTTTACATCACAAAATATTGACTACTGAAGCAGCAGATTTTTGTGGTGATGTCATTAGGTGGCGCTACACCACAAATGAGTGGTCATGCGCTGCTTTGACGCACCTCCTATTTCGTAATATTGGCTGCAACAGCTATTCCGCAAAACTACTTTTGGTCAGCCTAGCTTTTGACGGGGATCAAAAGCTTGTATTCCTTAACAGCCTAGTTTCATCTGAACTGGTGTTACAGGAACTATTGACTGAAAATCAGAGGACAAAAAAAACTGAGAATGCTAGCAATAGACAGTCATAAGTAGGCTATTTGGAGACACAAAGACTTGGAAAGTAATGCAACTTTTCAGAGCTTACATTAAAAGTGTTTTATTGTGTGTGTGAGGAAAACACACACACACACACACACACACACACACACACACACCGGTCTTATTTTGAAATCATCCATACTTACACTTGCTATCTTGAGTGTGTAAATTCTCACTTAGCCTACAATTATGGCAACATGTAGTGCACATTATTGACTAGTCATAACTGTCAAAAAGTTGAGTGTGAAATGCAGATTCTTTGTCAAAGTCTTAGACAAGTCTCACCACTCGACAGCCATCTTGGCAATGCCCTTGGGCAGTTCTTTCAAACCAGTAAGATCAGGCTCCTGTCTACATGAATGCAGGGACCCTTAACTCCATACCAAGGTGCACTAGCCTCCGCTGCGCGTCGTGGTCCCGTTGGAACTTATTTTCCAAAAAATGACCAGCGGACAATACATTATCCCTTACTTAAATGATGTGAGCATCTTTTAAAAAAATTGCTGTAACAGAAGAATTGCTCAAACAAAGACTTCTTGAGTTGCTCACTGTGCATGCATCAAATGGTGCAGCATAACTATTGCCATGGTGGAAATAATCAGCAGGATCTGTCTGAGGTCTCAATTATTAATACTGATCAAATGAGGAAAATAAAAAATCATTTTGGTTTAATATTTGTTTCTTTCCTGCCCTGTTTCTTTGTTTGTTCTAGGAACACTTTGAAGTTCGAAGCATTTTTACATTTGAGGGAATCAGTGTCTTAACACTTTTGTTGCTTCACATTTTATAATTATTATTTTTTATTTTATTTTATTGTTATACAACTTGTAAATGTTCCCATTTGATTTTCTCAGTGTAATCTGTATTGCATTAAAACATACCAACTGAAATATTGTGTGAAGTCAGAAGAAAGAGCATTAATAAACTAAGAAACAGGAGAGAAGGAAAGCACAGTCTGTTTACTTGGCGAGGCTGTGGACCTGCAGCAGAGAGCAGCCCTCACACGTCCAGACAGGTTGCTTGTTAGCAGGGCATCGCTAGCCCTGTGGAGGGTAGAGGTTAATTTGGTATCTGGCACAGTGTTAAACTCAGGTCAGCTCTACAAGTCCTTAAGTCATAAACAAGTGTGCTTAAGAGCCGTGTACACACCTAGGCACAGGTTAATGAATATTCAATTAACTGTTTTCCCCTAGCTGTATGCATGTCCAGTAGGATGATTTATAAGGTAAAAACGAAAGGGTTCTATTACCAAACACATCTTTACATATGATGCTGACATTTTTTCATACAGTATGTCACAACTATGTCACAAAACTGAAATTATTAAATGCTACCAGAATTAAATAAATAAAATAGCAGCCATTCACAATATTGTTTATTCTATTAGCTGCAGTATCTCTCTCTCTCCCACACACACACACACACACACATATTCAGACAGACAGACACTACATAGTGGCCTTTTTGAGTCTATTGCCACACATTCTTGACTTTATTGGCTGAGGTCTAGCCACAAGGCTTGTTAAGTGATACTGAGTCTCAGCACAATGGGGCTGTGGAAACACAACTTGGATTTCACAAGCTGCTCCCTGACTATTGTGCCTGTTGCCAGGCAAAGGACTGAGAATGTTTCTCTCTGCTCTCTCTTACTCTGAAAAAGACATTTTAACCTCTCAAGAACCACCCCTAATCTTAACTCACCAACACACCTCCTCTTTCCCTCTTGTAATGAATTCATAGGTGATGTGAACATGTAAGTTGTGGATATCCTTCCTTTGTAATAATGTATCTGGGCTCTTTTCTTTAGAAATTGAAAGCATAGCCTCATATTGTAAGAAAAAGACCTTCACATTTATTCAATAACATACATACCACTTTCAATATTGACGTCACCCCCTGTTTCATTGCAGAATGTAAAGGCAACATTGATGACTCTGATGTGTCCAGATGGTCCTGGCTGACTGTAGCTCTGAAGGAGTCAATGGAGATGTGCTAGTGCAGGTTGAATCAGAGCAACCTAGCGTTACCTCTTAAAGTCCCCTCGAGACCTTGAAGGAGGGGCAACAAAATGGAAAGATTATGGCAGGGGCTTGCACGAGGTCACGTGGGGGTGTAGGGTTGGGGGGCAGGAGTCCTGGCTTGCCGCAGGCAGTCGCCGGGTAGAAGGCAAAGGGGAGGGGAGAGGGGCGCTGCAAGTCTAGACTGGGCTGACCTTACTGTGCCAGTGTTGTGCTCCGCAGGGTCAATCTGGATATGGAGGGGGATAATGGAAAAATCTCGAGGGAGTTTTCAAATGAAAAACAGATTGGTTGCTGGCGTGTAGTTTTCCTCTCCAGTTCTCCTTTCTCTCCCTTTCTTTCTCCCCTCCCAGAGTTTTGCTTTGCAGAGGCAATTGCCTTGAAATGAAAAAGGAAAATTATTGTCTGTTGATCAAAGATACCTTAAACCAAGATCTATGCCTGAGAAAGGAGAGGGCTCATGTCAGAGATGCACTATTCCCTCTCCTGAGTAAAACTGCTGTGAGGCATGCCTGTCTGACTGTATGAATGATATCTCCTTTCAGCATTGAGTCCAGAGATATCAGCCTGGTTACAGCATAAATCTAATAGTTACCTGCACTCCTGTGACTCGAACACCACAAGCTCAAGTAATCCAATTTACCCATCTACACTTAAGGAGTTTCTCCTACCAAGATATTATTGATACTATTTCTTAACATAACCAGAGGGCTGTACTACCTGACAAAGACCTCAGTGGTTGTACCTCATGTTGTACGTATTAAATTATCTTGGGAGCAAAGATTTTTGCTTTTTCCTTTGCATGGACCAGTATCCGGCACTTATTATACATGTGGGTGCATTCATTGCTTCTTAGTGAACTATTACACCGTTGAAAACTTCTACTTCAATTTCAATTGCATTGATTTATAAAGCACCATTTGACAGTAGACAGTCTCAAATTGCTTTACAGAGCCCAAAGCCTGGATCCACACGTGAACAGAACCCAGCTCCGATGAGGCCAGCCCAGTTACATGGATGGGGAGAACAGGAGTCAGACAAGAGCAATTCTGTCCTGTCTCATTACGTTCACATATTTGTTACCTCCTAAATGATGTTCATATTTTTTTTCTTGAAATTGTGGCTCATTAAAAATATTTCTTGTGACCTTACCTCCAAGGCGGTTAGCTTGTATTTTCTGAGTGGTTTGTCTATTTTTTTTGTCTGTATTGTAATGACCAGTGAGTCGAAGCTTTGCTTAGCAAAATACCGCCGTTAGAAGATTGATACAGAATGGGGTAAAGGCTCAGGCACAAACAACACAAGGATATCACAGACAGTAGACAAGTCTAACACCACAGCATTACATTTACATGCACACCCATAATCATTAACACAAGGTACATCCAACATCCAGATTTGCTGTCACTAAACAGCTCCCTCTTAAAGGTGCTCTAGCACTGTTGGGTAGCGTCACTTCTGTTGATGCTCAACAAAACAGAGAGCTAGCTCACTACTCCATCCCCCTCCCTCCCATGCAATGGAAACTACTAAACACGCATCTCGTCTGTGATTCGCTTTAACAGTTTGTTATGTTTTTATGGTCCAGGCTGGACCAGGTTGTTTTTGTTGCCTGGGCTGTCCACAGAGACCACGTTTTTTTCCCTCAGTGTATTCAGGGCACAGGCAGCTAACGGATGGTGAGGTGATGTTTGCTGTATATGTGACAAAAATAGTTTTAGCTTAGAAACCACGTAACATAGCTTAGGGCACCTTTAAGAGATGGCTGTCCCAGCAGCCTCAAACTCAAGTCCAGGGAAACTCTGGCAAGTTAGATGGTATCTATCATCCAAGATGATCCATACAACCATCCATACAGATCATCCAAGGAGACCCTACCTTGGAACAGCAGCAAAAAGAGTCCTCTTCCTACTGGCAGCAGTGCTGACTCCCAGGCGGTCATAACATTATCGGTCAGCAGGAACACACACAGCGACCCCTTTGCCGAACCACCGAATCATTAGTACTGCAGCTGACGGCAGTCACACTGCAGAACATCTCCACTGATATCAGAGGGACTCTTTTACATTACATTACATTACATTACATTTGGCTGACGCATTTTTAACCAAAGCGACTAACAACATGGTAAACAGTTTAAGATTTAAAGCAATTCTCTCAACAATTTTAGGACAATTTAAAAACGGTAGAGTACAGTAAGAATAAGTGCATCAGTGAGTGCTGTTTTTAAACAGTTGAGTGTCAGTTCAAGACAGGTGGTAAATGCTAGGATCAGCAAGACTTTTTTGAAAACGAAGAGGGATGTCCCTGCCCTTGTAGGTGTGTTCCACCAACGAGGAACAACAGATGAGAAAAGTTTGGATTGGCCTGAGCGTACCTGTGGTAGAGCTATAGACGTCGTTCGTCTGAGGAACGCAACGGTCTGGAGGTAGCGTATGTCTGTATGAGGGCATTCAAGTAGGTGGGAGCAGAACCGGAGACTACTTTGTAGGCAAGCGTTAGAGCCTTGAATGTGATGCGGACCACCATAGGTAGCCAGTGTAGCTGGATGAGCAGCGGGGTAACATGTGCCCTTTTGGGTTGGTTGTAGACCAGGCGCGCCACCGCGTTCTGGATCATCTGAAGGGGTTTCACTGTGCAGGCTGGCAGACCTGTCAGGAGGGCGTTGCAGTAGTCAAGTCATGAGATGACTATTGCCTGAACCAGGAGTTGGGTAGCATCTTGAGTCAAGTAAGTCCTGATTTTCCGTATGTTGTAGAGTGCGAAACGGCATGACCGGGTGACTGAGGCAACATGATCTGAGAATGTTAGTTGGTTGTCGAGAACAACTCCTAGTTTTCTTGCAGTCCTGGTAGGTTAAACAGACAGGGAGTCAAATTTGATGTTGATGTCGTGGTGTATGGCAGGTTTAGCTGGGAGGACCAGCAGTTCAGTTTTTGAAAGGTTGGAGGTGGTGTGCCTTCATCCATGTAGCTATGTCCAGTTTCAGGCCCAAGACTGGCCCACTTTTTTAGTGGTGGTGGAAATTGGATAAATAAGGCAACATTTCAGCTCTTATCCTGTAGTTTTTATTATAGGCTACCAATATTCCACTATTCCACAAGGATAGGTTGATAAGTTAACAAAAACAGGAAGGAAGAAATAAAGCATTTCAAATGTATCCCACAATTCCACTAAAAGGCATATTGAACTACTGTATTGTCTGCATGGGTCAGCTATCATGTTATTGTTTGGTGATTTGCTCCTTTACTACACCCACTTCTTTGCAAACAAGGCATATAGGTTGATCATGTAGCCTACTGCTGTCATATAGCCTACTGCTCTTTCTTACATAAATAACTTTAATTCATGGTTAACTCTATTATCCTTTCTACTTGTCCCTGTAGTCATAGCTAGCATAGCGGGGGACTGGCTGATCTGCTGCTCAGAGGCTACTTTTGTTATTAGGCCTAGGCTACTGCATACACAGATGACAGAGACTTGCAATATTTGCAAAGTCTATGAATCGCCATATTGGATGATACAAAAAGGCTAATATTTGAATTCATTTAATATGTTGCTTGCGAATAGGTTGACAACGCTACAACGTCCAGTATTAGCCCAATAATTACGCCACTGTGCGCCGCATGGCTATCTCTCTTTACCAGTTGCCATTTATGTATGTCCTCTTCAAAAAAAATCTGGAAGCTTGACACATTTGACAGCATTTTCCACCAATACTTTTCGTCTTTTTTACCTGGCCTTTTCAGTTCCTCGTGGCCTCTTTCTACCATCCATCCTCCCTGACGCTTCACTACGGTAGGGCCGGCCCGGCTGGTGGTATCTGAGAAAACTTTTTAGGAAAGACGGGCTATATGGACCCAACCAATTAACTCTTCTTGGGAGGGGAGAACAATCCATGCAGAGGCTGCGGTGTTAGGCATAGAATGTGAACGTGTGTAGCCAACTTCAAGAGAAGATAGATTAACATGGCAAATGTCAATATTTCCCTCGACCGGCCCAAAAGTGAAGCGGCCCACCGGGAATTCTCCCGATTCTCCCGATTACCCACTCCGGGCCTGGCTATGTCTGAGAGGCAATCCAAGATCCGTGCTGAAACCAAGGGGTCATCAGGTGGAAAGGACATATAGAGCTGTGTGTCGTCTGCATAGTGGTATGAGAAGCCATGCAAACGGATAATCTGTCCGACTCTGACTCTTCTGGTGTTAGCACCAGCAGCAGAGTGGGCTCTCTCTGCTGGAGGACCACTCTGTCGTCACACTGCACCTTGCTATGACATGCCCTCTGGCTTGCAACAACCTAGGCAGGAAGTCCTTTGAGGATGGCAGATAGCCCAAGAGAGTTCCCAGAATGTTGCCAGTGGCTGCTCTCCCTTCTGTTGCAGTTACTGTAAATGATTGAGTGCTTGACGTCAATCAGGCACTGCCATCTTCCTGTTGGGTCTTCTTATCTGCTAGGTAGGTGACATTATTCCACTTCTGATACCAACAGAGGCCGAGCTTAGCTTTGAAGAACATTGCCACATAGTTGGAGGATTGATACAGATGGGGAAAAGGCTCATGGATCCCGAACACAGGCAGGCTACACAACAAGGGTTGACACAAACATTACACACCGAGGACAGTCACACCATGGCATTGAAATTACACACAGACCCACAATCATTAACACAAGATGCATTAACTATACAAATACACTTAAAACCAAATTCACACACAAAATGTAGGCTACTATTCATTCAAACAATACATAGCCTAACATCCACATTTTCTGCCTGACAGTATGCTTGTCTGTAAGCAGGATTAAACACACACTACCTGCCTGATTTCCCTGAGAGTTGGAGGAAATATGTGGCATGAGTCAAAGAAGAACACCTTCAATTACACAGCAGATCCAAATCACAGGGCAGCTGGAACTGTTTAGTTTGCTAAAGTTGCAAATTACGACACATTACGACATGACTACCAAGGTCTTTGCTAAATATTATGTGATTAGCAAAATAAACATACATACTGGTATTACAAGTGTACTGCTAGTGAAACATATAATACATAGACTATTGTTTCTGAGATGGTTTAGATGTTGGATGATGCTTATTCAAAGGATCACTTAGCCAGAGCCATAAATATGCATTGTGACATTTGCGACAAAGCCGCTCATCTTGCTTTGGTGATGAGTTTGTCCTCTCTCCTGTAGCATGTAGCCATACTATCACACCTGCCTCGGCATTATTCAGCTCCCTTTCAGCTCACCTGATGAGGAAGATAACACAAAGCATGTGTTCTTGTTCTTCTCTTCTGTGTCTTGAAGGGAACACTTCCTCCAGAAAAAATGTATGATTAAGGTTGATAATAGAATTCATGTCTTTGTTTTTTTATTCACCAAAAAAAATATTCATGATATTAAAGGTGCTCTAAGCAATGTTATACAGTTTCTAAGCTAAACCATTTTTTGTCACATACAGCAAACATCTCCTCACCATCCGCTAGCTGCCCGTCTCCTAAATACACTGTAAAAAACCATGGTCTCTGTAGACAGCCCAGGCTCCAAAAATGGCAACACAAATAGCCTGGTGCAGCCTGGACCATGAAACATAACAAACTTTTCCAGCCATTCACCGACGAGATGTGCGTTCAGGAAAGTTTCAATTGCACGGGAGGGAGGGTATAGGGAGGGGCAAACTAGAACTCTGTTTTGTTTGAACGTCAACAGAAGTGATGTTACCAAACATCGCTTGGAGCACCTTTAATGTGGGCTACAGAAGTGCAGTCAAAATCACTTCAAAGTGATAAAGTTATAATATTCTGGGATCAAAGATGTTGGCATTTTTGTCCAACGTGCAAATTAAACTGCATGATCAGAACACCTCATCATTTGTGTAAGAATTATTTTAAAATAAGGCTTATCTGTCTATTATAGATGCCCCCTCTCTCTCTCTTTCTTTCTCTTTCTCTGTCAACAGCATTCCTGAGGTGAGCTCTGTATGCCTGCCTTACGCCACCCCCTTCCTATTTATCCATCTATCTATCAATTTCTCTCTCTCTCTCTCTCTTTGTGAGTGTGTGTGTGCGTGTGTGTATGTGTGTGTGTGTATCTCACTAGAATGTCAGCTGGCAAAAACCCAGCAAACTCAAACTTGCCTTTCAGTGCATGCCAATCTCATAAGGGCTCAATATTAGCACTTCAGATACAACAGTCAGACCAAATGCCCACCCCAATAGAGAACCCTGTCTGCTTTATGCCAGGGGTCATGCTTCACCAGGCCTCTGATGACCAAATCATTTGACCTCTTATTAACCCGACCGTCAGTGTGACAGCGGAAAGCTGATGTCACCAAAGGGATCCGTGGTGAGGCTGTGAGTGCAGTGATGACATGCACAAACACTCACGTGATGCTTCCGTTTCCAGCACCACTATATCAAAAACAGGGACGTTGTACTATTGCCCTCACCATGCCTATTTCATTATCGTGCTCACATTTGCTGACTCCATCATATGCCTTTCATTGAACCCCATTCAGATTCTTGAATAAGCCCTTTTCTGCTCTTCATGTTGTAAGTTACAACCAACTTAATGTTTATACATTGATGGGTCAACATGGATGTGAGGCAGCTTTGGTTTGACGTCATACATATTGAAAGGTCCCTGCTTTACATAGACGGCTACAATTTGCTCAGATTTACAATATTGAGGCCAAGCAGGAAGTGCACCTTGAATAGATAGATGGCAGTCATTTGGTCCATTTGAAACACAAGCATCCCATTCAGCTGACACTGTTACATTAAATTATACTTTAAATTCACTTATTTGCTTCATTGTGTATCCATAAAAAACATTCTCAAGAGTAAATTGGCAAACAATTTGACTTATGTCAAAATATCAGGTTCCTCTGTTATGCGCTGCAAGCTAAATTATATATTTAAAATGTCCTTCAATAGGTTTTATTTTTTTGCATTCATTGCAGTTGTTCACAGAGACATACACATTACATGCTGCAATAGGTGATGTAGAAAGGTCACGTTTTGCATGATGGTTGGCACATCTGGAAAATAGTGAACTGTAGACTTGAGCTTCAGTTTTAATATTTTAATGCGTTTCATTACAACAGCATGAGAGCGATAACCTTCTGTGACGTCCAGGCAATTGTCTGCAAATGAATGAGATTACATGACAACCGCTGAATGACAGAACAACCCAGCAGCCAGGCTTCCCGCCACTTATCTGATGGTAACCTAGCAACAGATCCCTGACCTGGCATTGACCTCCACCCGATAAGGTCAACACCTGAAGACTCTCCCATTGGAGGGTTGGCTGGGGGAGGGGAGGAGCTGGTGTAGACAGGGAGAGAAACAAAGGAAGACAGAGCAGGGGCTGAAATCCCATCAAAGCACAGAAACAGGGTTGCACAAAGGTACTGTCGACTTGTGTTACAGGGGACATTCAAATGGTCTGACTCTGACCCCCCGAATTTATTCAGCCATAACTGGGACATTTTAAAAACAGTGTGTGGACAGACTTAAATAAAACTATTCCATCAAACTGACAAGAATCATATTTTTTTTAAACTCATATATGTTTCATGTTTCCCATTCTGTTGAAATTGTAAAAACAATATTTTTGTTCAATTCTCTAGAATGTTTATTTTTTCTCTTACATTCAAGTGGTCCAGCAAAACAGTTGTTATTCATTGTCTGGCCAATTAAATCAACCTGAACTGAAAACATACTCAATTAATATTGGGATACTCAGCTCTATTTCATGAATAAGTAGTATTTTCTCTAAACCCTGTGTTAACAAATACAAACTTGACACATAATTGTACATGTAGAAGCCCATTACATAACTTATCAGAATACATAAGACAGAATACATACAGAATATCGTTCATCAATATGCTCCAATGACTTATGTTATTACCTTGCTCTACCAATTGAGCTACAGGTGATCTGGACTGTGATTTAACATAACAGGTCTAGCTTCCGTACATGGATTAAGCCTAGTTCTAGACTAAAAGATCCTGTTAGTGAAAATCTACATTGCAAAAAAGGCTTTTCCATGCTTAATCCATGTATGGGAGTCTGGCCAATGGTGAATATAATTTTAACTATCAATACAAATTTCCGAGATCCAACCCAACGCTTTACTGTGTAATTAAATGCAACCCAGAAAACACCTAATAATTCTCTGCCTGGAGTTGTTTGAATTCCAGAATTTTCAAGGGCAGACACCATCTTTACAACTAAGGGCCCTAAAAAGTGTAGATAGCCTTTCATTCAGTTCCTGATTCAGCTCCTGAAAGCATATCTAAATTACCAGATTATTATCAATCTTTTTGACTGTGACAATTAGTATTCACAGACTTGTAGGTTTGCCATGTGTTGTAATGTATATAAAGTAGGCCTACGCTTTGTCACCATAAACACACACACACTCTCTCTCTCTCTCACACACACACACACACAAAACACGACAGCAAACACAACTTTGATGGCCAGGAGCAGTCCATTCTCTAGATAAGTAGCTATGACACCACACTCTAATGCCTCTCTAGAACTAAAGGTCAAAGGGCAGTGAAGGGACCACCTGTTTCTGTCAGACTCACAGCAAAGAGAGTGAGAACTCTCTCTCTCTCCCTCTCTCTGTCAGACTCACAGCAAAGAGAGTGCAAACTCTCTCTCTCTCTCTGTGTCTCTCTCCCTCTCTCTGTATGTGTCTGAATGGCGGGTGTGTGTGAATGCATGTTTCAGTGAAAGCACCAGAGAGGTAGAAGTGTTACAGTAAGAAAATATATATAAAACTGTATTGTCAGGGAAATGTTTAACACAAGTGATTCAACCAAGGGTCACTTGCACAAGTCCACATCCTTATTCCCCAAGAAATGTTCTTGCGACTGTAGAAGGTTAAAGGTTGAGGGGTTTGGGGTCTCCAGCTGCTTTCGTTACCCTATTTGGGAGAGAATGTGGAGGATAGGAAAGGCAAAAAGAGTAACTGGGACAGGTGGCATACTGTATGCAACACTGCCACTACTCAGCCACTGGGTACATCACACAGACTTACAGCCAGAGAAGGGACAGATGTTGCACAGCCCGAGTCACTCTAACTCCAAATTACATAGCAAGAGCCAGTGAACACCGGTGTAGTGTGACATGCTGTCATAGAAGGGGTAAGAGGCTCCAAGAATTGACAGTACGTGGCTTTGTTTGGAGAGGTTGTGGATGTAGGACACTGACTTAAGAAGTCTTTGTTTCAGAGTACAGTGACTGTGGTCTAGTGGCTTAGGGAAGAGGAGGTGATTGAGCAAGGTAAGTAAGGCCTACTCAAGGAGCCTGTGGCTCTTGAGGACAGGAGCAAGATGAATATGCTTATCTGCAAG
The DNA here is from genome assembly GCF_017589495.1 of Alosa alosa. Taxonomy (NCBI): domain Eukaryota; kingdom Metazoa; phylum Chordata; class Actinopteri; order Clupeiformes; family Clupeidae; genus Alosa; species Alosa alosa. Next base: position 33,262,556 of record NC_063189.1, read on the forward strand.
TACATTCTGAATTGATTACTGAGTACTAATACAGAGATCTGTCTTAAGCAGTGTATATTGTTGTGTTAGAGTAATGTTTGAAAATAAACGCTAAATACAGAAACAGATTGCCCATAAACCACAAGCTTCACTTGTAAGTATTTGCCAGCTGATAGAACCCTTCAAAAACTGATGCCTGTATGATGACCTTTAGGTGCCACCAAGTGTGAGGTCATGCTGCTGTTACCATAGCAACTATCAGTAGATTGTCTCTTTGGCTGCATTACCTCAGCAGCCTGGCATCACTGGGGTCACGGAACAGACTGTGACCTCGCCATGGTGACTGAGCTAAACTTGAACAAAAACAAGAATGCTACACACACACACACATACACACATGCTGGTAAAAAATATGTTGGAATTAATGTACATAAACAGGCTATTTCAAAAACATTAGAATTGTATAATATAGAATTGTATTAGACTGTCTACATGTAATTTTCCTTGTTTTTTTTTTCCAGCTGTATAGCAGCCTTCCCAGACACATTGCATAGCAGTCATCCTTTTCCCATCCCTGGACTTTACAGCAAAATCAGCACAGATATTCATTGTGATATAGCATATTGTAATGAGAAAGAAGTACAGTAGGCTAGGTGTCAGTCACCTCTAGGCTACATCAGCCCACCAAGAGAGCTAATCTGGGCTCCCACTAATTGCCACGGTAACACACATGCCAGTGGCTGCTAAGGAAGCATAGCAAGATGACAAGGGATTCCACAGTTGTTTTAACACCAGAAAGAGCTAGAGAGAGATAGGTGGAGATGGTTGTGTGTGTATGTACAAATTGCGCCACAACTATTAGATATTAGAGGGGGGCAGCATGCATGCTCTGCTGATAGCAACCTGTTCAGGGTCCAGCTCTGACACTGCAAAACAAAGGCTTTTGTTGATCACACAAGGATGATGTCCTTTTGACATTGATGGAATAAGGAGATGATAACATTCATGTTCTACTGTGTTGAGACTTGAAGCTTTTGCATCCTGTTTTATTTTGTCAGACGAAGATGGAACAGCAGTTTTAATATCAGCCTATATATTAATTTAGGCTACTAAAGATGATTAAAATGCAGCCTGTAGGTAACCACTATATGTTCACGCACCACACAGGTAAATGTGCATATTGAATTATTCTTCATATTAGCATTTTATATTAGTCTACTAATCAGCCCTATTATAAAAATAAGTGTACATGATTTACATCACGTTTCACAATTTTAACGCATCTTTCTACCTGCAAGTTATAATGCAAAGATAGCCAATGTACAATGGCTCCCTAGGTTTTCATTTAATGTAGCCTAAGCTATGCATTATAAATTGTTTTTCACGGTCATCAAAAATTAAGCACCTGTAGATTTTTGTTTTTATATAAAAGAAGGCTACCAACTTTACAGTATTTATATATATATATATATATATATATATATTTTTTTTTTGCATTTTAATTTCATTTGGTTGGATATAGCCTACCTTAGAACCATATAGGGGCAGCTTGCCCTTCTCTCTGGCGCTAGCTGTAGCTAGCGGGCGAGTTCTAATGTGAGTGTGTATGTGTGAGACAGAGGGAGAGAGAGAGAGCGCGCGAGAGAGGGAGTGTGTGTGTGTGCTCTGCTGTTGCTGCCCTTTGATCCCTGCATTAGTGTTAGTTAGGGGCTCAGAGACACACACTTACACAGAGAGCAGCCATAGTCAAGACACGGCAACAACAACAGCACCTCCTCCACTATTCCCTATTCCCAACAATACTTTGAAACCGAGGACAGCCAGGTGCACGATAAGTCCCTGCCACCACGCTCTCTCGCAAAAATTTCAATGGAAAAATACCTTTTTTCTTCTTACCCCTAAAAAGAAGGAGAATGTGATAAAACGGGGGAAAATGCCAAGGAGGAAGCAGGAGCAACCTAAGCGCCTGCCTTCACGTAAGTCGATTTCTTGATTAGTGCGATTTTGACGGTTCTCCGTGTGTTTTGCGCAGTAGTTTAGGGTTAAAGAGGTGAAGCAGACAAAGGCACGGCGTAGGTTATTTCTCCTTTTTTAGGTCTGTGCTAGGCAGCCATGTTGGCGATGAGAGGCTAGTCAGCGAGTGCAGTAGCGGTGGCTTTAATAGTAGATAATCGATAAAGGTCCTGTTCCGCCAAAAGGTTGCGGTCAGTTTGCTTGTGTACTGGTTGTATACGCCTTTATAGCGGAGCGTTTTCGTGTATCTGTCCGTCTGACGGAGTCTCTCGCCCGCGAAAGAGAAAGGGGAGGTTCTGAGATTCTGGCCGCAATAAAATGAAGGGTCAGGCGGATCAGACAAGGCAGACTCGGGCTTCCATGCCCCTGCCTCGCTAGCTTCAGTGCTATTAGCTTGTCAACTTAATTCTTTATTAAACGCATTCATACAACTTTCTAACGTGTTGTGTTAAAGGACTGCTTGATTTGTTCACGCATTGGTTTCTTAAATATGTCGAGTTATTTTGCGTGTCAAAAGATTTTTTTAAGCTGAGGTATTTTCTTCCACCCCTCCCAGTTCAGTGGGGTTCATGTCTGCAGGCTGCCTGTGTCAAAGCCATGGTCGGTCACCTGAAGTTCATGGTTTTTCCTTCCCTTTGCAGCCATTCATTGCAGACAGACTACGATCAATAACGCGGGCACAGAGGCGAATTGCACTTATCCTCGTTGTGAACGTGAAGTGCGACACACACCTCACGGTTCTCGTCGCTTGAAACTACACCCAGTGGAACCAGAAATCACCATTTGTGTTCAGTTGACCCGGTGTAGCTAGGATGAGGATTGTGCTTTTATCAGCTCAGCAATAAGAAGGCGCAATTGCTAATGTTGGCCACTAGAGGATCCCTGAGGTAGACTCGTCAACTAAGAAATTGACCAGACATAATATGTAATTTTGTCACAAAACAATGTGCAAGTGGCCGTTTCCCTTAGTGTTGAATCTTTTGATTATTGCGTATTTGTCCATGGCTAATTTGACACATTTTGAAGAACTAAGTTCTAACTGACTCACACATTTTGAGAGTCACACCAGGGTTTTGTTTAGTAAACCTTATAAGGTCTAGGCTACTGGAAAACAGTGGTGTTAAGTTTGCTCTAGCCTTGAGGTCTACATACCTAATTATATTGGGGTGAGCGCTTAACCTCTCCAAGTCAATCTGGCGGTAGGTGACCCTGGATTCTGTTCCGAAAGGTGTGGGTTTGTATTTTGTTTCCTCTCTCCATGTGTTAGGTCTCTGGAGGTGGGTTTGTGGAAGTGTGACATCACACCTGTCTTACCAACTGCTTTTCATGCTGTAGGACACCTGTAAGACATGTAGTTGATGGGCAATTTTAGTTGTGGCAATTTTTTTTTTCCGTTCAGAAAGTGTACAGAATGCTAAATTGATAATTGGCTCCCCACTGGTGTTGAATAATTTGTTTGCACATTGTAAAGATATTATGGCCATACATTCACGTATTTTCTGTACATTTTTCATTTGGCTCTAATATATCCTGTCATCTACATAAAACATGTCACATGTCATCTGCAGAAAATAATTTTCTGTTGAAAAAAACAGTCAAAGAATCCTAGCAGCTGTTGACTGAATAGAATCTGAACAGAATCTCCCCTATTTACTTGTTGTTTTATACTCTATAGCCCACTGCAGACTAGGGGTGTAAAGGTACACTTATTCGTACCGAACCGTTTAGGTACAGGATGTTTGGTTCAATACAGATGTCACAAAGACATACAGTCTTTAACAGTAATCAACAGTAGGCTTTTTTGTTTGCGGACCATGTTTCATATTTGAGTTTCCACACAAACAAGTGTAGTGGACCATATGTCAGTTTAGTCAATTAACATCAAAAACATTTGACACCTTTTCAAAATACTATTCCCACCGTGCAACAAAATTATTGTCAGTGAATTTTAGATTAGCAGTACCTACAGGCATACTGTACCGAAAATTAACCGAACTGTGACTTCAAAACCGAGGTACACACCGAACCGTGATTTTTGTGTACCGTTACACCCCTACTGCTGACATACACCCAAAATGATTTGATATACCCATATACCCAAAATGATTTGATAATTTGGTTGTTCGTTTCCAATTGAACTATTAAAAAAAATCCCAGTTCTGTGCTGCAGTAAAAGTTTAGACATTCATCTGGCACAGGTGTTCAGGAAGTGGTTGAATTTGGAAGCTGAACGTCATGGAGGTGTTTGTGTAGGTTTTTCTCTCGTCCTTGAGGTGATTCGAGGTTAGGGTCTTGCCACATTTTTCTCCAGTCCCCTGCCTCACCAATTTCCCACCCATCGCATTCTTTGTTTTTGTGGACAGTCGCCATTTTGAGGAGCCACAGAGTCTTTTATTACAGTGAAGGTTAAGCTCTGACCTTTGCCATCAGCTAAAATGTCCTCCTCTGGGAGAGAAGACATTTTCTTTCAGACGGATGTGAGGTTATCTGCATTTGAAATGGAGGGATGCATTTTCAAACTGTATATGGATACTGCATCTGCCCCCCACACTCCACCTCTAAACACTAGTGGGGCTGAATGGAGAAGCTCTCTCCCTCTCCCCTCTCCCTCCCTCCCTTTCTTTCTCTTCCCGTACCTTACCGTAATGGTAGGTCACTGGCATCCTTCCACTCCACTATGATTATAATGACCTTGGCTGGGCCAGGGCTTGAAAACATTGGATTAAGGGGAAAGGAAAATGAGGGGAGGTTTCCATTTCGCCCTTGGCATCCCGTAGTGTTGGGAATAAGTGCCAAAAAGCAAACCTCTTCCCAACAGGACCCCCTCCATGCCCCAACCGGCCTGATCAGACATGGGGTCTGCTCACTGGAGGTCAAGCGTATAATGATGCTGAATGTCATACTTATGAAGAACACCGTGGAAGCTCAGGTGTTCGACAACTGTCAGATGTCAGAGTTGGGCCTGTTAAGTCAACCACACAGAGTTTCTTCTTTTCAGGTTTCGACTCTTACACATGGTCATAGAACTGAAAGATGTTTAAGTTTTATGTGGTACCAGAGTTGGACCTGTTGTGCAGAGTGGGTGGTCTTGTGATCCCCAGTCTCACGCTGACAGCATGGCTTCACTGTTGGCAGTAATTACAAAACGCTAATCTAACAAAAAGGTTGACCTGTCAAAAGCCAGTAGGCCTACACACTGAAGCTCTTTGCATATATGAGGGTCAAATTAGGTTTTCCTAAGACACACATGTATAACATATTTTCTCTTTAAATGGAATCAACTTTCAATTCTTTGCCATATCTGGGTGACGGTACATTGTATTTGTTTTCTTGGCTTTCTCTCATTAACTAATCAACTAAAACCACAGTATACCTGATTTTTTTTTTTTTATCAGTTTGAAAAGATGCCAGGGAATTACTGATTGCCAGTGGATGCACACCTACAGTCAAGGAAAGGCTAAAAACATCTCCAAAAAGAAATCTAAACACAGCCCTTCAACCAGCCCATCTCAGTCAATGCCCATGTGGAATAGTGCCTGGGCGCAGTAACGATTTTCCGCATGTTGACAAGTCACAACATGGAGATCTACAGCACAGAGAGCAGCCCTTTGGCTACAGCCGAGCCCCTACACTGAGTAATAACCCTCTCGCAGGAGTAGCAGGCATTCTGCTGGCAGCCGTTCACAAGGAACAGCTCGCTGGTTCAGCTGGGGAGACTGGTGGAGTGCAGTAGGATGGGGGAATGGCGGGGGTTAGTAGCAGCTCGAGAGCTTGAGGCGCTTTCTCTGTTGTTGTACCACACAAGTGCATCCAGCCCCTCCAGGACAGGCCTTTCACACGCCCGCGGATGCAATGGCAACGGCGCTCATAGGGGGACTGAGCTGCGGAGTCAGAGGGAGTCGGAGCCATCAGGCTGTGCCAGAGCCAGACGGGCCTCACTAAACACGGGTGTGATTTATTAGCCAGCTCTCTCTCTCTCTCTCTCTCACTCACACACTCTCTCTCTCTCTCACTCACACTCTCTCTCTCTCTCACTCACATTCTGTGTGTGTGTGTGTGTGTGTGTGTGTGCACGCGCTTGCCTCACAGACTTCAAAGGGAAGATGGAAATGACTGAGGAGAGACTTGAAGCAGCCCCACTTACTCCACTGTGAGGATGGAGGCTTGTCTTTGGGGCAGTTGTTCTTGAGTAACAGCGCACTACAGCTCATGCCTATCTGTAGCATGAAATTAAGGGTCTCTTTGAAACTGCTGAGAAAGTGTGTGGAGAAGAAGAGGCATACGATTAAAACCTGTCTTTTGGATTTTCTGTGGACCAGGATGTGCATGAATTTACTGCAGAGTGCCAAATTGGGCACCATTTCTAAGAGCCTGTTATCTTCATGGATATACAGTCATTACTGCTCACATCCTAGCTCGCTCCCTTGTGCAGATCAACAAAGATGCCCTGGATTGCCAGACCATCTAGCGCTTTTGAGCGCTCACTTATCCAAGCTTAACTTAACCCCTGGTCAAGAAAGTACCCACAGTGTTTATGAACATAGAAGGGCAACAAGCAGGGACACTAATGAGGTAACACTAATGACTGGCAGAATATGTTATGTTTATATTAAGACATAAGGCATTCATATAGAGTAGCATTTTATTAAGCTATTGGCAGCTTTCAGGGGAACGGATGTATAACCAGAGGAGGGTTTGGCTGGTCTACAAGGGCCAAGTTGTATTTGTGACATCTTTGTGAAAGCGATTTCTCAGTGGTGCAGTGGGCTGACATACAGGCTTCAAATGTAGGTGAGTGTAGGCAGCTTAGCTACTAGTGTTTGGGGGAGGTGAGGGGCTCTTCACAGGCTCCTCTTCACTGATGGACATTTTCCATGCTTATGGGAACATTGTAGGGATGCATTGAATTCTTTGGGTACATACTGTAGCAGCATCTATCTGGTTGTTTATGTATTCAGTGGTGATTTCAAAGGTTGTGATATGTATTATTGTTTGAATGTTGATGTTCAGCTCAGTGATTGACGTGTCTGTTTTGGTTTGCTCTGGAAGAGACCATTTGTAGAGGGGACCATGTTGGCTCAGGTTGTTGTGTCATTATTTCTGCACGTTCCAGGATTTGGTCAGTGGCAGATGTATTTGCACTTCTTCCATAAGGTTTTTCAGATTAGTGCAAATCCTTTCTGAAAAACCATTTAAAAGCCCCATTTGGCATGCAAACCAGACTAGAGTGTAGTAAGGGTCTGCTGCAGTCAGCCCATCCTCCTCTGGCTGCCTCCCTCGCCCTCGTAAGTCATTTTGACGTGGACTTTTCGGTTCAGTGAGTGGGCTCTGGCCGCCTTAACTCAGAGCTGCTGTGTGAGGGGCAGGCCTTGGTGACCCCTCAAAACCCTAAGATGAGGTCATCACAAAATGTCTGACTGCTCCAAACTGCCCCCTCACCCAGCAAGTCACAGAGATGGTTGTCATAGTAATCATTTCTCTTCCAGTGAACAGTGAAATCTCGCGGGAGTGTCTCTGAATGAGACAAACCTAATTGTGATAAATGAAAATGACTGGCTGGCTGAATGTAAAAAAGAAATATGATGAATGCCACGGAAAAACAACAAGGTTGACCAACATAAGCCCACTGTACCAAATGACAGTCTTTTTTAGGTGTGTGCGTAGATAAGGTCATCATTATCTGGCGGTGTTGTCTCTTCTTTTACTTTTTGAAAGCTGAGATGGGTATCGTGGTGACACAGAGCAGCGTGGCTGAACAATGGCTGGCTGAGCGTGGGCTGCCCTGGCCAGCGTTTAACATGGAGATTGGAAAAGGAATCAGCTCTTGGCCTCTCATGGCCCTGCATGTAAATGAGGGCAGCCTCCCCTGCCGGGCTTACAATTCTCTCTCCCCCACCAACCTTTTTTTTAATGGCTGCAAGCTGCCCCCCCACCCCCACCCCCCTTCTGTTCCTGGGGAAGAAACCGGGACCAATCCTGATTAGTGTCCCTGTCTTGAGTGACAGGCTCGAATCCAAGCAGGCACTGCCGCGGGCTCCGTGGCCAAGCTGCTGTCACACCAATGCTGCTATAAAAAAGCCATCTTTTTTGTCCCTCCTCTCACACTAAGCAACAGCCCCCCCCTCCCCCCTCCACCCCCACCCCATTCTCTCTATCTCCCCCTGTCCCTGCCCGTCTTTCTCTCTCTGGGTGGCTGGGTAGTCAAGCTTGGCTGCATCTTGGGCTGCGCTAGTGGGACGAGTGTGATTTACAGTTGCAGGAGAGAGAGGAGGGGAGCCGAGAGAGAAGAGAGACAGAGTGTGCGAGGCAATGTGAGAAAATCAGAAAGAGTGAGTGAGAGAGAGAGAGAGAGAGAGAGAGAAAAAGCTCCCCTGGTGCCTCAGATTGTGGCACACCATGTACCATGTCTGGCTGAGTGGGCAGCGCTGGTGTGAACGCATGGTGGCATTAGCGTCATAGCACCCACTGTAACCCACCTCAGCATCCCGTCCCTTTGCTCTGCTTGCCTCTAGCTACACTTATATCTACTTCCTGTTGTCTTACTGTGTGCTACTGATTTCATGCCATTACCTCTTAAAACAAGCTTGTCACACAGCAATGATGATTTGTATTGTGTGGCGTTAGTGTCGTCTAATTGGAAGAGAAGGGAAGAGACTAAGGGGAATTTTGCAATGCATACATAGGTGTCGACATGAATATGTTTATGTGGATGATGTTGCTGTTGGTATTGTTGGGATAAGCATTCAGTAGACGGATCTTCACATGGTAGAATATGGAAACCGTGTGTCTCACTCATGCTGTAGTCGCTGTGCTCTTTGATGACACATCTGAGATTATGAGTGTTCTTGGTCCTGCTTTTTTTCTCTCGTTGGTCTAAAAATGGAAGGGGAAAAATAAACGCGAGAGCAGAAAAAGGTCGCTCCATCTGCGGAGAGGAATTTCAGAGGTCTGGGGGCCGAAGCCGTCTCATTCTCTTCCAAGAACACTTCTCCTTCCTGTTTCACCTCTGGCTCGCTGCCCAAAGTGCCCACAGTCTGCCGAGGCCAAGCCCAAAATACACAGATGGTAATATGTAGTACATTTCACCACGACATCTCCCGCCATTATATATAGCAAAGGGCCATGCTGAGAGGGTAGTCTCGCTGTGGGAGAAATATGGCCCATCCAAGGCCTCTGTCTGTGCTGTGAGATGGTGCCAGGGAGTTTAAAAGCTTGGGATTGATGGTCCTGTGGATTGAGATAAATATGACCATTGGGTTTTAAGGAGATTGTGAGGAGAAAAGTAATCGTAAACCCCATGGGAAAAATGGACACATCTCATTTTAGTCAAGACCTCAATGATGTTGGAGTTATAGTACTAAAAAGGTCTTAATGATTTGATATGAGGAACAATATAAAATCCACATCCATCCGTTTCCGTTGCTGTGAGAACCCTGCAGTTCCCACCTTTCCCCCGTTCCTCCACAGCCATCAGCCGGACAGGCTGGGCGATCCTGAGAGTGTCCCAATTAACGGAATTACACCCCCCCCCCCCCCCTCTGGCGCTCCGTTAGTCAACAGTGACGCCAGAGCTCACAGAGCGGCCCGAGCACCGCATCTCACCATATTGCCGTCCGCACCGCTAATAAGGCGCTCAATGACCGGCAGGCTGGCTCATTAGCATCGCCCGCGGCCATGGCAACCCCCGGCAGGGCCCAGCCGGACACTTAATTACCGCCACCGCTCCTTATCTGCCTGCGGTGCTGCGACCGCCTCGCTGACAGCGTCCGTGCAAGCCCCCCAGCGGCCAGTATCCACCTCTCCCTGCTCCGCTCCGCATCGCACTGCCTCACTCAGGAGGCTGGAGCAGGTCCGCTAGGTGCTCATGTGCAGTTATTGTTCCGTATTTTGTAATAATTTAAAAGAGGCATCGGTCGTTATACCCTGGGCTGCCATTTCATCTGTGAATGTGATTTAGTAAGTGTACTGTAATGGTGTACTGGGGAAGTCCTTTTGTATAGCATTGGGGTTGAGGCTGCAGTTGAGCTGCATTTCTGCCCGTTTCTGTGGCTGCTGTCGCTGGAGTGCCTGTCTCTGCTCCATTGGCATCAGGGGAATATTGATGGCCCCGCCCAGGCTTAATCGACTAATGGCCTGGCTGCTCTCTCTAGCACTCTGCTGAAGCAGCCAGCCCGCCAGCCAGCCCGCCCGCCCGCCTCTCTCTCTCTCTCTCTCTCTCCCCCCCTCCCTCCCTTCCTCCCTGCCTGCCTCTCCTCTCCTCTCCTCTCCTCTCCAGTGCCCTCGTCGTGACCCTGGGGTCAGCTGGGCTGATTTTTATGCCTGACTAAGTCGCAGAATAACTGCAGTGTGTTGGTGGGCAACCTCACGCAAGTCATGAGGCTGCTGACCTACCAAAGGAACCCAGCTACTCCTTATCCTCCCCCTCTGGCCATCTTCTGCGTGTCCCCTGATGGACAACTGAGAGCTGAAATTAGTGTGGAAATGCTGGCCCTGTTAGCCAAATAAAGCTGAAATTAGTGCGGATATGCTGGCCCCGTTAGTCAAATAAAGCTGAAATTAGTGTGGTTATGCTGGCACCAAATTACAAGCTATTTAACACATCCAAATCTCAACACACAAGGATCAATGCATAGTAATGTAAACTCTTAAGGCTGTTACATGCTTCTACATCAACTCCACGGCGTAGCTACGCCGTCACTCCTACGGCGTTGTGACCCTTTTATCGTTCTGTGTCGGGTTGCTTTGCATCGCGGTGCATTTCACCGCCATAACGCTAGGGGGTGTGTGGTTTCGAAGTTCGGTGTCGCCTGTGTCTGCGTCGATCACCACAGAAACCATAGACTGTATGACCAAAACAATGCTAAAATATTATTTATAGTTATGTTAGCAAGCGAACTTTAGCACAACTGCCCATAAAGTACTGCTTGCTGGAGAAAGTGCTAATTTCAAAACTGACATAGACACTTTACAAACAGATTTAACAGATATAAGCAATTTAACGCATCCAGATCTCCCAACACACAAGGATCAATGCATAGTAACGTTAGAGAACTCTTAGGAGCAGCACTATTGTTGTATAGGATGGTGTTGTAATGTGTAAGCTTATAGCATATATTTGTATTTTTTGATCAGTCAGTTGGATTTTTCTTCCTAGGCTAATCACGTCTATTCCTCTATTAAGACCATCTTAATTGTAAAACTAAATTAATCTTTATCTCTGATCTCACAGTCAGGGTCAGATGTGATTGGTTGTAGCCTGCGGGGCTACCCTCAGCTGAACACCAGCTCCGCTGTACAGTACCGCACCGCATATCAGTCATACCGTTTGAACAGCCCCTCTGTATCTCTGTAGATCTGTAACTCTGTAGATCTGTAGCTCTGTAGATCTGTAGCTCTGTAGATCTGTAGCGCAGCCTTTGGCACTGGAGGGAATGCCGAACCAGTTCAGTACAACCCTGTTAGTCACACACACACACGTACAGTATAAGCACAGTCCCATCACTTATCATTGCTCATTCAGCAGTGGACTGTTTCTACTGCGTTCCATGTTCCATTAGCCATTGTGAACCAGCTGGAGTTTCAGGTTTGTTTTTGTCATAAAGTCTGTGATTTTCTATTCACATAGAACAATATGAAAGTGAGTTATGAATGTGTCAGCGCCAGCACATTATGTATGTTTTTGTGGTGTCTGAGAAAGGCTAAAGTGTGTGTGTGTGTATGTGTGTGTGTGTGTGTGTGTGTGTGTGATAGAGAGAGAGAGAAGAGAGAGTGTGTCAGGAGCCAGGGGGGTTGTCTGTCTCAGACAAAGCCTGGCGGAAATGTGGTCGAGCCATGACCTTGGGAAATGTCAGCCCGCCCACAGAGCTTCTAGTCCAGAGTCAAGCCTCCACGCCATGGTCAGGGAGCTCAGAGTGGCAAGGCGTAGCTTAGCCTAGCCTAGCCTTGCGTGGCCAGGCACTGTGTGTGTGTGTGTGTGTGTGTGTGTGTGCGCAGTAGTTCGGGTCAACAATCCAGCCATGTTCCTGCTAACAGCATTAGAGTCATTATAGAGGCAGGGTTTACGCTTGTCACATGAGTGTAGCTCATGGCTGCTGTAGTTTGCTGTGGTGCCCAGGTGATTTGCAGTAAGTGCAAGTCTGCGTTCAATATGAAATTTAGTCGGGCTCAGATGGTTGCTGAGTTTCATCACATGGCAGTGGATCTGTCCTGCATCACAGTCACAGTCTTAGAAACTAATGTGTACCGTCAGATGTTCTTTTCTTCTTTTCTGACCAACTCTCACAAGCATCAGCAGACATAGTTTTGCACTGTGTGTGTGTGTGTGTGTGTGTGTGTGTGTGTGTGTGTGTGTGTGTGTGTGTGTGTGTGTGTGTGTGTGAGGGAGGAGGAAAGGATGATGAAGTATGTCTCTGTCAGTATCAGGGGTGTACTGTTGGATAGGGTCACTTCGGTTACAGACCCACCACCCCTTACACACACACACACACACACACAGTCAGTGCCGGCCAGATGTGCACTGACTGTAATGATCCCTGCGGGTCGCAGGGGTGGCGTTGCTGGGCAACGGCTTTTCTTTTCCCTGTAAACAGAGTGCAGCGCACCAGGCTTATGCTGGGGTCATCAGTGTAAGGCCAGCCTTGATGTGTTTGAGTGAGGGAGGGGAGCCCACCAAAATGAGTTTCAAGACATTATATTCAAGTTCCTGGACTCTGATGCCACTCTGATGTTGTTGTGTTTATGTCTCATCTGCAGATTGTCTTTGTTGGTAATGCAGTGTGAGGATAGGTGTACATATGCATGCAATTATAGATCAACTGATGTGGTCAGAAATGTGGTCTAAAGTCAGGAAGAGAAAAGAAAGAATGCTGGTTTGGCTGTGGCCCCCTTATACAGACTTGTAGCTTTCTAACATGTTTCTGTGGTGGTTTGTTAATATGTATCAGGAAGATTCACTTTTTCTTTTGTTCGCCCTTGTCTGGCAAGCTGTAATGTTTTGCTTATGAATATTGATACATGAAGTGTATATTAATGACCCTTGGTGACCTTAACCCTATCCTTATTGGCTCCCTGGTGGTATCTGTCCGCTCATGAATATTAATCTAGTTCTGTAACCTCTATTACCCTAATCTTTGCTGTCTAGCCTCCCAGAAGGACCCGTCACCATGGTAACCCCTTTACTAGACTCCTTTAGACCCTGTGAGGGGGAAAATGGTTTAAAAAAAGAATGAAAAGCAAGTTATTTTACCGTGCAGTGCCTCGCTGAAGGGAAGCCACTGATTTTCCCATAAACCCCGAAATTCATTATTTATTTGTGTCAAATTTTTCCTAAGAATATTGCTTTTACATTAAGCCATTGTACCCAATGTGAAGCCAACATTTGTAGGAAGACTAGATTAGCTTTTTATAAATAAATTGAGGCAAACAAATTTAGCTATTGCAAATGCATTTTTCTTTAGTTGGTAATGTAGGCTGACTTTGAGTGTTTTTTTTACATCAGAACATATGAACTGAATATTGAGGGTACAGAGCATGCAGAATAAGAGCTCAGCAGTCAGTCCAAACTGTTATGTGAGGAAAAAAATGAAGCAAATTGTACACTCGCAGCCTTTCCATGGTCATGTATTTGACACAACTGGCACAGTGGATGGGGCTGCTGGTGCTGCTGGAGGATGGTGCAGAGGGGTTTGTAATGCTAGTGTGTGCTAAACATGTCTCCTGTCTCCTTCCGCAGATGTGGACTCTGTCTCAGAGGGGGGGCCTGAGGGTGGTGCTGCCGAGGATGATGGCTGGTTCGGGAACGCCTCGGACACACCTTCGGATTCGTCCTATGGTGATGTGCGGCCCGATGAGCTACGCGTCTCCCCCGATGCAGGCAGTGGTCCAGCGAGGCCTGAGCTGGCGGACACCCCAGCGTCCGAGGGCTCGCTCGGCTGCTCCACGCCTATTCAGCGTGCCTCTCTGGAGCTGCTGGGGCTGGACGGGGCCGTGTTGAACGCGCAGGACTCCCTCTCCTCGGTGGTGTCCTCGCTTTACGGGGACGCCACTGCCCATGCGCTGGGCAAGCCGCTTAGCAGCAACCTGCGGCGCCTCCTGGAGTCTGGCTCCCTCAAGCTGGAGGAAGGAGCGCTGTTGGGGCGCATAGGCGCGGGAGGCGCGGCGGCCAGAGGAGCGTCCGACTCGCCTCCCGTTGGCCTGACGCTCTCGCCGTCGTCCCACCACGCCCAGCAGCTCAGCGCCCTCGCCCGTCGCCTGGCCAACAGCAGCGGAAACAGTGCCAACTCTGCCTCCGCCTCTGCTTCACCTGTGCCTGTCACCGTCAAGCAGGAGTCCACCGGTGATCCCTTCAGCCCCAGCAACGGCACCAGTGGCAACAACGTGGCCACCAACAGTGGCTTTGTCTGGGTGGGCATGGCCGACAAGTGGCCACCACCGTCCGGATGCTCTGGAGCCAGCGGCAGCAGCCTGTCTCCGGACTCGGCCATCCAGAAGCTGAAGGCAGCGGCCAACGCTGTGCTGCAAGACAAGAGCGCTGCCGTGGCTTCGGCCTCCTCCGTCTCCTCCTCCTCCTCTTCCTCTTCCTCCTCCTCCTCCTCCTCAGTGACCTCCTCCACCTCTATGCCACCGCTAGGCACGCGCGGCTCGGATGACGTGGTGCGTTTCGATGCCTTCACCTCCCCCTTTAGCCCACAGTCGGCCAGCTCCACGCTAGCGGCGCTCTCCAAGAAGGTGTCCGAGCGCAGCCAGCAGCAGCAGCAGCAGCAGCAGCAGCAGAGCAGCTTGGCGGCAGCGGAGCACCAGAGCCCTGCCAGCTCCTTCCTCTCGCTCGTGTCCATGACCTCGTCGGCTGCCCTCCTGAAGGAGGTGGCGGCACGAGCAGCAGGCAACCTACTGGCCGACAAGAAGGACACTAATCTGGGTCCGGGCTCCACAGACGACGTGAAGCCCCTGGTGGACAGGAATCAGAAAACCCCCACGTCCACTCAGAGCATGGACCTGCTGCTTCCCCCCACCCCAAAGGGCAGAACCAAGTCCAGCAGTCAAGCAGGTAACAGTGGTGTTGGTGTTCTGTGGCTTTGTGAAATTCAAGTGAAATAATGCTACTGTATACATTTGACCCAGAGAAAGCACGGTGACCATCTTTCCATTGGTTAATGTATTAAAAGGGAGACTTAAAAATGTAAAAAAATAAAAGAAAACTCTGCTTAATGATTCCCTCCTCTGAAAACACAAAAGGTCTGTGACTTTAAAGTGGTGTTCCACTTAACAAAGGCTTTTTTATGTCAGTGGCCCCATGCAGAGGACCTTGTTTCCAGGGTTGAGTAGGCAAAGGACGTTTTAAGGTTGTGCCTTTTCCAACAAAAAAAGAAAGTGAACGTCTTTTTCTTATGCTCAAGCATATATTAAATAGGGAAGTGATCTCATTCATTTTTGATCTGATAAAAACAAGATCAAATCTATCTGAAATATCCTCTCAAGAATTAAGTCCTCATTAAAACAAAACAATTAGCTGAGTCTTCCCAAAGAGCAGTGGGTCTAGAAAAAGGGACAGTAGTTTGTGTTGTACAGAATCCCCTCTGAAGGTCGCGGGCCTCTGAAGGTCGCGGGCCACACAGCTGGAGCCACACACATCCTTCAGTGGTGGGCGCCAGACACTTCACACCAAGCTGGAATCATAACAATGGGTACAAGTGAAAATAATTGCTCATTTCACACGTCGACAAACGGACAGTAATTTGAAACTGTACAGTTCATTGTCATTTTGCAGCGCTTGGCCCTCGGCCCCAGTGTGCTGCTGTAAAATGGCAGCGGAGAGGCGGAGGTGTGCCATGCCTTCCTGCAGGGCTGTGTGTGTGTGTGTGTGCTGCTGTAACAGACCTGCAGCTCTGCTCAGAGTTGGCCCTGCAGCCTGGGAAAGGTCTGGAGGCCCAGCGGGGGAGGGTCTGAGGGGCCGGCCTGCTCCCCAGACACACACGGCTGTGTGTTTCCCCTGCGGACACGCAGGCTTGGTGCGGACCATGTGCTCCTCGCTGCTGGAGCAGGAGCCCGTCTCAGCACAATCCCACAGAATTTAGGTCACACTCGGAGCCTGACGGGCCCACTAGAATTTCCACTCAGCATATATAAGGCAGCAGATGAGTACTAGACTGGTTCAGCAACTGAAGAGAGGTCAGGCCAATTTTTAAGCCACACATGGCTGCAATCCTTTCCTGCATTTATAAAACATAGCTAGGTAAGGTTTTGTAACAGCATCATCATGTCTCATATATGACTCCGTTTTCCCATCTCCTCATCTGGGCATAGTGTGTTCTTGCGCTTTCTACACCCTCATAGGGTTGAAAGGTTCTATTTAGGAGCTTTATTGAAAAGGATCACACTTGTCATTTCTAATGCCGGAGATTAATTTTGTGTTTGTGGGTTGGTTGGTGATGGTGGTAGGAAATGACCAACCGTTCCTACTCTCTCATTTATATCACTCTGTGTGCTTTCGCTAGAACGTAATCAGGAGCACACCATTGAAACCTGCTCCTACCACACACCCTCTTCCTGCCGACCAGAAAAGACCTTCAGACCCCCCCCCACCACCACCACCCCCGTTCCATTTTCACCAGCCATCCCCTCATGGAGGAGAGGTTGGGCCACAGATGGTGGTTTTATTGTTGCAAATAGGCAGTCTCGAAGTTTTACACCCCAGGTCAATGAATGCCTGAGCGTGGTAATTTCACCAAACACTGATTACCAGATGTTTTTCAGCAGACAAGACTGGAATACTTATGAAGCTATCCCTGACAGTCCCCTCGTAGAATCTGTAATGCAATCATGCCAGCTCCTAATCAGACCAATTATGCTCTAATGGACACAGGATATGGAGCCAACAACAATAATGGGCTCACTAAAACATCCTTCAGTTTGGGCTCTTTCGGCAGAGGCCATCTTTGGGCATTGATTGGGGTAATGAAGTGTTTTGACAACAGCTCCATTTCTGAAGCCAAGAGACCTAGTGATATGGAGACACTGAAAGACATGAGTCACTGAGAGATGTGGAAGGCAATAGTCAGAGACTTTTGGAGTTCAACTGGCCAAACAAGGTTCATGTTTGTGACTTTAGGGGAACACCTGCACATGGTGTATACAGTGGTTCTTAAACTTTTTGTCTGGCAACCCCCCCAAAAACATGGGTCAAGTGTCACGACCCCCTTCTCTCTAACCGGCAGAATTTGGTTTCAAAATGTTGCGAGATGGGCATTGGAAGCAAAGACAGAAAATATCTTCTCTCATAGGTAGGCTATGTCAACACCAAAGACATTATGTCAATGGCAGCCTTTGACTAAAAACCTTGAGAAAAATGTCCTTAATCCACACTGCAAATCATTTTGCGACCCCTCCATTATTTTTGGCGACCCCCCCTAGGGGTCCCGACCCCCAGTTTAACAACCACTGGTGTAAAATAGCCCCAGTGCTGAAATCTGTGGTGCTGATTTAAGAGAGAGAGAGTAAGTGTGCACTTGTGCGTCCTCAGGTAAGCCAACCTTTTCTGCCTCTTCTCAGGGTCCCCAGAGGAGGGCGGGAAGCCGTTCCAGTGCCCAGTGTGTGGCCTGGTCATCAAGCGCAAGAGCTACTGGAAGAGACACATGGTGATCCACACCGGCTTGAAGAGCCACCAGTGCCCCCTCTGTCCCTTCCGCTGCGCTCGCAAAGACAATCTCAAGTCCCACATGAAGGTGAGTAGGTCGGCCTACCTCTGGGCGCCACCTGCCCGCGGTCACCAAGGACACCCATATGCAGACTCAGTGGCTAAACGGTCAGCTCAGTCCAGTTTCCTGTAATGGTGTTTTCTGAAACCACTTTTGCCAACAGACTAGTGAGCACACAGCTGATGGTTTAAGTTATGGAATCTAAGGATGCCATTAATCACAGAAGACAGAAGCCGCTTCTAAATCATCAAAGTGACATTTACATTCATGTAGTTTTAAGATGGCATAACATGGTTGATTGACGTCTCCTAATGGTAATGGTATTTGGTTCTACTTAGAAACAATCAACATGGTGTGTGTTGCTGATTATGCCCATCTATGCTACATCTTTACAGTTTGCAGTGTATGTTCCATGCAGTTAATGACATAACGGAGCAAAGCTCTTGGATATATTGAATGAAGCAAGTGACGGTCTCACTCAAGTTCTGATAGATAGATACATACACACACACACACACACACACACACACACACACACACACACACACACACATATACATTAATTATTGATCCCCAAGGGGAAATTCAAGGTCTCAGTAGGTCTGCAGACATCACACACAACATGCACTTACAGCAGAAAAAGTAATGTAAGTATATAAATATAAAAAACTCCACTGCACAATAGACACAGTAGAAGATAAAAAAAATACTAAATATATATCCCTTTAATAATTGAATATAATATCCCTTTGACATGTGATATTGTTAATTACTGGATGAATGATGAGCTAAAAAGGGAACATGTGCTGTTGTCCATCTGCAGGTTCACCAACACCAAGACCGAGGGGAGACCTTCCAGTGTGACCTCTGTCCATTCACCTCCTCGCGTCATTTCAGCCTGAAGCTACACATGCGCTGTCACCAACACTTCCCCCGGCCAGACGTCAAGGTCAAAGAGGAGCAGGTCACCGACAACGAGGAAGGCGAGGGGTCATTGGCGGGCGATGCTAGTGGTTGTGGGGACATTGCGATGGCCACTGACACTGAGGCGTCCCCCTCTCCTCTGCCACACATGGACGGCCGTCTGAGGGCGTCACCTGGCGAGAGCTCCAACCACATCCAAATCAAAGAGGAGCCCCAGGAGCGCGACGTGTCTGTGCTGTCGCCGTTCAGCCTGGGCCGGGAGCGGCCCGCCAGCAGCACCAGCTCCCTGGAGCTGCCCGGACTCAAGGCCAGCCCCGCCGCCTCCCTCTTCAGCCCCGACATCACCACTAAGACGGCCACTGACCTGCTCATGAAGCTCTCAGGTAGGACACTGGCTCTCGGGCGCTTAGCCCTTTCCTCTCCTAAAACATGAACAAAAGCCCATCTCCAGCATGTGGTTGTAAGCTTTAGCCAGCTAGCACTTGCATGACCACAGAACTGATGCCAAGATGGCAAGGGCACGTGCCACGGGGCACATTCTTGAGGTATGGATGGGATGTTGTCAAGTGATGTCCCTCACACTTAACTTTACCCAGCGTGTGCCCATGTCTCGCGTCGGTGCCGCACTGAAGCGGAGATTGATGTGAAGAGGTCAGCTGAGGGGTCGGCCCATAAGGTCTTAGCTGGGGCCGCCTGCTCCCCTTCACTTAATGCAGAGTAATTAGATTGAGATCTCTGAGCGCTTAAAAAAAGAGCTGGGAACATTAGATTAATTAAAAATTCATGCATAATTCATAATTAAAAAGGAATCTGTAATTGGGAATGATTAGCGCCCTCAGCTCCAGCCCCGTGACCCCGGCAGAGCTGGCAGCACCGGGAGGGCCCCTGCTCCGGTGAACTCCCCTCAGGCACAGCTCGGCTCCGCGTGGAGGGGTGTGGGGTGGCTGCTCCTCTGCTCTCCAGGGCTGAGCGCCACGCCGCTCCCAGACTTCCAATCAAGTCGCCCAACTCCCAGCAGACTGCAGAGGATCCTCTACAATGTCAGCTCAGTGTCGACAGACATGTGGCACAGTCTGCAAGGAAGAGTGTCATTACACAGCGTGTCATTCTAAAGGAGAAGGAAGAGCGGTTTGACTAGTCACTTGGAACCATGGGACTGGGGCTTTTAAAGGAAGCCTTGTGGTTTATCAGACCAGGGAGCAGAATTCTTTTGATCCATATAACTGTACTGCGTAGTTGCTCATTGTTGGATTCAAAGCTGGGCTGGAGCTAAAATATAGACTAGGATACTGAGAAGTAGGAGCACGTAATGGGGTTTTGAGAACAAGAGAATGTGTATGTATGAGGAGATGGGAAGAGGAAATTACATTTGGAAAGGAACGGGAGGAATGGCTAGTATGCGTAAAAGAATAGAGGAAGACAACACCTCAAAATCAGTGTCTGTCTGTTGCTTTAAAAAGGTTTTCTGTCTAGATCACAGTGTGTTCTAAAGCGTGGTCTGTAGAACAATAGAGTGTGAGAGAAGCGTATGTGTGTGTGTGTGTGTGAGAGCGTGCGGTGTTGGTGCGTAGAGGTATGGTGAGGGGAGGAGCCTCTGGGGACGGTGTGTTTTGAGAATGCTGTGCCACACGCTGAAGAGGAGCTGGAGCACTCCTGTGGTGTCACTGCTGCCTCTCGCCCCAAGAGAGACGGATGAAGAGAGAGAGAGAGAGAGAGGCTGTGTGAGGAGAGGAAGAGAGAGATGGAGGCCGTGTGAGGATAGGAAGAGGGAGTGCTGCATCCAGCACCAGCTCCACACGGCCTACAAAGAGATAAACAACAAAAAAGATCTAGCCAGTGAACTTTCCCTGAACTCTGATACAGTAGGCCATAACAGATATTTTTTTTTTCTGGGCTGTGAGTGGAGGGTTGTGGATGTGTCTGTCTTGCTTTGATTGAGCTGCTTGCTGACATAAGCCTGAGCCCTGTCCGGTTTGATCCTGCGTGCTGATTTGGGAAGATGAAAGCGGCTGACCAGAGCGGCTTTGAAAAGTGCAGCGCAGTGGCATGCGTGCCCACTGGAGCAGATTTCATAACGATAGCCTGCACTCTCGGAGCGGGCCGCCGTGGCACCGGCGGGTTCACTGCTGTGCCCGACCCCCGCTGGCCACACCGGAATAGCCAAGCGGGAGCTTGCAGGCGGTGTGGCCGCTCTCGGCCGTTGCGTGATGTGAATGTGCGTGCCACTCCGCTGTATGGCTGAAAGAGCTGAGTGCGTCTCCAGTGTAATGCTCCAAGAACGCGTAATGTTTCAGAATCAGATTGGCTATGCGGAGCCCCCTGGCTGCTAGCGTGTGCAGGCATGGCATGGGCTAAACAGCTGTTGGACGAGGATGTGAGGCCTGGCAGGGCTGATTGGCTGTGTGGCGGCGGCCTCGGGGCCTGGAGCACCGCGCTGGGTCCCTGGTCAGCAGAGAGAGCAGGCAGAGCTGACAGAGGCGACAGGGCTAATGAAGCTGTCTGATGGAGCCTCAGCCAGAGGTGAGCTCAGGAGCAGACAAGCAGCCTCCTGGCACTCACACCAGAGAGAGAGAGAGAGAGAGAGAGAGAGAGAGAGAGAATAAAAGAGTCAAAGCTGGGTGACAGCAGCAGCCCCTCAGGGGAAATGAAGGTGGGCAGTGCACAATTGATGTGGTAGTGACCAGCCACACTACTGTCCCTCACACCGGCCAAGCTGTATACAGCTGGATAGCTCTGTCAATGAGTTAATAATAAAGGCCTAGGCAACCAGTCAGCGCCCCATTTCCCGTCGCATCACTGTAGGTGATCTACAGATCGCAAGCTCTCAGTCTGACTGGTGAGATGCACGGTTGACCGCCTCAAAGTCATGGAAAAATGGTCATTTAATAATTACAGTAAAGTGAAATAAAATCGCATTGGACATAATGTACAAGTGTGGAGTTTCCTTCAGGAGCTATGTTCAGACGTTATCATGTCAATACCATGTCTGCATTTGGATGCTTTGAAGTCTTTCCTGCTTAATACACAGCCTCCAGAAAACAAGCCAGGCTGCTGGAATGGGATGATAAATAATTCATTGCTCACTGTAACATGAATTCGGATGGAAATTCACACTATTTTTAGCCACCATCAGAAAGGTCACAGGAGCACTGTGACTTTGTGTCTGTACGCTTGCTTGTCCCGCTAAGAAATGTTCTCTAGCGTGTCTTTAAAGAGAGGTGAGGCAGAGAAATGAGTGTATGTGTGTGTGTGTTTGTGTTTGTGTGTGTGTGTTGTGTGTGTTGTGTGTGTCCCTGTCTGCCCATGTAGCAGTCTGGACACTGTCCTTAATTAGTGGCCAGCTCAGGTGCTGACCGCCGGTGTACTTAGCACGGCCGCTGGCACCTGACAGCGTGGCATTTCCACCGGTGCCACCCCGTTCGCCACTCTACAGCCTGTGCCCACCTGAAGGTCACCAGTCAGCAGCTCATGGGCATCCCCCCTCCGCCTGTGGCGCGCGGTGGGCAGCAGCCAGCGGCCATCCCAGCGCTCCCTGCGCCCCTGCTCCGGGCAGCCATCATCATTAATCAGAGCTGAGCCACCGAGCGCAGGCTGATGACATGCAGTGGGGCTGCTGGGTAATGGCTGAGGGGAAACATGGCCACTGAGATCTCTGGCCTGGCCGAAGCGGCGGAGCCATCGGTCAGTGCTGCGGAGGCATCAGGCCTGATGCTGTGTGTTTAGGGGGGAGATGGATGGGCCGTGCGCGTGAGCGATAGAAAGGAGGAAGAAGCTGGCGCCTGCACTCGCCTTCTCCTGGCATGGCTGGGATGAGGCTCCTTGTATTGCTCACTATTAATTATTCAGAGAAGCCTGATTAGATATGGCCCACTTCTACGGCAGATTACATGAGGGAGGAGGCCTGCCTCGATCTCACACTCACCCAGCCTCGGAGAGGGCGCACGCACGCACGCACGCACGCACGCACACACACACAGGGTTCATGCACCATGTAAAACTGAATATTAGTATATGTACAGCATGCAATTCTTTTTGTTTTGAAACTCACTCCAGTTGGCCATCCTGATTCAAGTGTTACTGGTACTGCTGTGGCTTCCGTGTGTGTGTGTGTGTGTGTTTTTGTGTGTGTTCTGATGTGAAATGCCCTGCAGACCTGGAAGCACTTGTCTCTCTCTGCGTCCATCTGTTGTGCTGGCCGGCAGCTCTGCCCACTCCCCCAGCCAGCTCTGCCGAGTGCAGGACGGCCAGGCCCTCTTCCGGCCCCATAACATGATCTCAGTGAAGCCACCCCCACCCTCGTCTCCGCGCCAGACGCACTCAGACGGCCTCCAGTGTTAGGAGGAGTGTTTTGCTCAACTCTTAAGATGTTTGCACTCACAGAATGCACCTCTGCCATCTGTGCCAGGCGCACTGTTATTGAAATGAACGAGGTGGCTGTGGGTGTATTATGGCCTGTGCAGATTACACGGTTTCAGCCCGATTTTGCCACGATTTTGTTGTGGCCAACAAATTTCCAGTGTCGTGCCCGAATATGAATAGTTGGGAGCGACGCCGAAGGAGAAAGTGCCTTGTAATGTGACATACTGTATTCAACGACCCACAATTTATTGTCTGCAACGTTCTACGACTCCACGACCAAAAGTCTAGCATGTCAGAATTTTGGGGGAATCTCCTACGACTTCCATGTTGACACTGACATTGTGACGAGAAGGCTACGGTAAATAGGCTACATGATCTTGTAATGTGGCCAGTCTTACGACCAAGACCTGGCAAGATTTTATGCTTCTCTGATCGCCTAGTCTGACATGGTCAATTGTAAAAGATAATCGTGAAAGACAAAAAAATCGTGTAAACTGCACAGGCCATAAGATGCACTGAAAACTGATTTCTGTGACTACACTCCATCCAATATCAATCCTACCCCATTCCACTGTGTCTCTGGCTACCATGCGTTGGTCATGGGCAAGGAAATGCTGTAATTGAAATAGCCATGCCCGTACGTTTAACACAGGAAATGTCAATAATTGTATTCATCAATTGTTCAACTTGTAAAGGAAAGCACATGAACAGTCTTGTTCTAATGGAGATCTGTCTGTGTCCCCCTGAAGCGGCCAACCAGAAGGAGGGCCTTAAGGGCACACTCTGCGTGAAGGAGGAGCCAGGGGCCGAACCCTCCCAGAGCCCCCGGGCCCCTGGCTTCAGCTTCTGCCATGAGGGGCCGGTGGGGGGGCCGAAGCCCCGGGAGGAGGGGAGCCCCATGCTGGCCAAGAGCAGCAGTCTGCTGAGCCAGGACATCAACATCAAAGTGGCCTCGGAACTCCTCATGAAGCTCTCAGGTAAGGAATCAATGTGATGAAGGAAGACTAACTGCAATTAAATAATGTTTGTGTGTGTGTGTGTGTGTGTGTGTGTGTGTGTGTGTGAATAAGAGGACGGGAACACTCTTGTTGCCCTGTTGGTGTGAGTGTCCGAGTTGCCAGTTGTGTCTATAAACTGGAGTGGTTGATGCGCACAACTGCTGGAGTGTCATCTGATTGCCCCAGGACCTTCAGGCAGACCACCTGCCTCTCTAATCTCACCGTCGTCAACTTCCTTGTCTGTCCCTTTTCATAAAACTACAGAAGGAACTGATGATCTGTCCATTCTCTTCCTCCATCTCTCCACTCTCTTCTTCCCTCGCTTTCTGACCCTCCTCCCTCTTTCTTTTCCCCCCTCTTTCTCCATCAGTCACTCCCAAGTTTTCGGGCCGACAGTTAAGGGTCAATTCCTTTTCATGTTGCTCAGTCGATATCTCTTTCATCCTGTGCGGTCCCCTGCCAAAACAAACCGATCGATTAGCTTTTGGGTCCACTGGCCAGCCACAGATTGAGCCACTGGTGCGATCTTTATGTGAACTCTGTGGAGACTGAGCTGTTTTAAAAGAGCTGCAGCCAGGCAAGAACATCGCACAGCTCTCCCTGCTGTTCCTTGCTCACCACTGCAGTCAATATGCATCAACTGTAGCTCACATAAGTATGTGCACACACACACACACACACACACACACACACACACACACACACACACACACACACACACACACACACACACGCGCACATTTGAAAAAGCTTGTGGAACTTGGCCTGTTCTCTGTGCTTGTGTGTAATGGAGGGGGGGAGAGATGTCACCGGTCACTCAGTAGCAGTACACAGAGGATTGGGAGTATGATGTAGTGGACAGGAGAGCCAACCCCCCCATTAGCCGTGTGTGTGCACATGTGTTTGAAACACACCTCACACCAGCTGCTATTGTTTCTGTTAGCTGTTGGTGTACAAGATGAGTCACATACAAACTCTCTCTCTCACACTCTATCTCTCTCTCTCTCTCTCTCTCTCTCTCCCTCTCTGTATTCAGTATGAGTCACAATCGGCCTGCTCTACTTTTAACACATGTGCTACCCAACTGCCTAGCCTGTGGGTCATATTTCCTCAGGGGGTGTGCGTGTGTTGTCACATGTGCATCTTCATGCTTACAGATGCACAGAAAGGAAACAGGACGAGGGCGTGCGTGCGTGTGCGCGTGTGGTGCGCATGTGTACACATTTGCTGGTAAGAAAATGTTGTGAGATAAGTGGAGTCACAACAACCCCCCCCCCTTCATCTCACACTTGGCCCAACCCTCCACTCCTCCAGGCTGGCCATTCACAGCCTGTTGACAGTGTAGTCACCACCGCTTACCCTGTGCCGTTCTTCTGCTTGGGGCTGGTTCACACCACACCTCTGCAGATCACACTCTCTCACAGTGCAGCCCCCTACACCTCTACTGATCACACTCTCTCACAGTACAGTATCCTACACCTCTACTGATCACACTTTCTCACAGTACAGTATCCTACACCTCTACTGCTCACACTCTCACAGTACAGTATCCTACACCTCTGCAGATCACACTCTCTCACAGTACATTATCCTACACCTCTACTGATCACACTCTCTCACAGTACAGTATCCTACATTGTACTGATCACACTCTCTCACAGTACAGTATCCCACACCTCTATTGATCACACTCTCTCACAGTACAGTATCCCACACCTCTGCTGATCACACTCTCACAGTACAGCCCTACTGATCACACTCTCACAGTACAGTCTCCCACACCTCTGCTGATCACACTCTCACAATACAGCCCTACTGATCACACTCTCTCACAGTACAGTATCTCCTACAGTTGTACTGATCACACTCTCTCACAGTAACAGCCCCCACCACCATCAGCTCCCCAAGGGCCAGCTGTGCAGGTCATACCCAATCGTCATGGAAACACGTTGTCAAATATGGTTGTGTGTATGTGAGTGTGTGTTGGTGTGTGCAACTGTATACAACTGTGCAGGTGTTTGCATGTGCCATGTGGAGAAGCAGCATAGCAATCTTCAGTTGCCCCCATTTTTTTTTTTGAAAGGTAAATGACACTCTATAATATTTATACACATACCCCGAAGTGAAGATCTCCATAAATAATTATCAACTAGTGGCATGGCAGTTCACATATCTACTTTGTACTGCTGATTTTGTGCAATATGATGTACTGTTTTTAAAGCATTCTGTTGCCCTAGGTGTCAGTCCTGCTGTGAAGTTCACTGGTTGTTCTAGTCCCACATCTTGTCCAACAACAGGACGGCCATCTCTGCCACTGCAAACCGTAATCAGCCACCGCTGACCTCCGTCTCTCGACATAACCAAACAGTTGAAATGTTACATCAGGATCTTAAACTAGGTCATCCTTATTTTTGGTCAATTGAGACTATTTATATCTGCGCTGGCGTTTCCGTGAGAGGCAGCAGGCGTGTGTCATCTCTACATCTGTCTGCTGGGTGCGTCCTGGAGCTAATGACTGAGACAGAGGGGCCTACCATGCACCTTCACCAGAGGGCCCATATGGGCATGGAGACGGTTAACTTAGTAGTCCTCCTTGAATCAGTTGCGTATATAGGCCTTCAGACATTTTTTTGTGTTGATGTTGCATAAAGTGTGTGTGTGTGGTGCCAGAATTGCTGTGCTCTCATTCTGCCTGTAGCTCTGCTGCTGTTCTCGGCTGGGCTGTTGTTAGCGTTGCATCATGATGTGCTGAATTATTGAAATGCCCATGGCTGGCTGGTCTGGGATCAGTGCAGTCAGGTCGCTGCGGTGCTCAAACCCTTTGAAGCATATGAACTCTTCACCCGGTGTCTAACCAGGCCATCTTTCCCAGCCTGCTGCAGGGAGACGTGCACTGTGAAATGACAACTTCCCTGTTCTCTCTCCCCTCCCCCCCTCTCTGTCTGTCTTGCCTGCGATCTCACTAGCTCTTCCTTTTCACTTGACTGCAGTCTCTCTCCTTCTTCAGCTTGTCTCTCTTCCTATATTTTCCCTTTGGCCCTCCATTCTTTCAGCCATTCCTCTCCTCTCTTTCTCTGCATAAACCCCCCCCCCCCTTCCAGCCTGCACCCTGTGTGTCGTTGGCCCCTCTTCTTCGTCTCTGTTCTAGATTCCTGCTTTGCTGCTACTGTACTTCAAAGCGTGCTTGTGACGGAAGGGTTTTGCATGTGCTGAATGGCTGATGATGTGTAGCTTTAGGCGCTTGTGCAAGCAGCATGGCTGCTGAATTGTCTTGTAATCCTGGTGCTGTCCGTCTGTATGAGCATTTTGGCCCACTTGTTTGTTGGTCAGAAAAGTCCCAAGTATAAAATGTCATCTTAGTAAGACAACTGTCTGTATTGTCTATATGAGTGTGAATGAACAGACATGGATATTTAATTACTTTCTTTGCACTTCAGCCTGAGAGGAAAGAGCAAAAGATAATTTGCAAGTAACTGCTGTATTTCCCCTTTACTGATTTAACTTTAACATTAACCCGTCCTCTTAACATTAATCAGTACATTAAAATGATTTAAATTCATGTTTAAATCAAGAATAAATCAAGTGTTATTTTAAAGCTTGTGATGCTCTCCTGGTGGTAGTGGTAGAAGTGGTAGTGTTGGTAGTGTAGTGTAGTGGTGGTAGTGATAGAAGTGGTAGTGTTGGTAGTGTAGTGTAGTGGTGGTAGTGGTTCCTGTTGTAGTTGTATTGGTTGCATTAAACAAAACCCAGCTTGAGAACAGGGAAACAAACAGTGACTTCTAGATCATCACTACAACCCACTGAGCCTTCCATAATGGACAGAGGAGGACACCTTTTCCAAATGATTGGAGGTCAGAAACCAAGTGAAGGATCTCTCTCAGTTTAATGTTCTTCCCATGGAATGCCTCTGGCACAAATGTAAATACTTTCCACTTGGTACTGTCTGAATTATGTGGAGAACCTGGTAGTAAACAAATAGAATGCCTGCACTCTCCAGTCAGTTTAACATTTAAGAAGAACACAATAAGTGTTTATAGGAAAATCACTGAAATCTCAAACAAAAATATAATATTAATGGATCCAGTGCCATGTATAATACATTGTTTTTACACTAGTCAGTCCAGGAAGACGTTTGTTTTTGTGTGATGTGTCTACTATGTGTGACATGAAGCTGCTCCTGAAATGCATAAGAGACTTGATGGTTGGAAAAAAAACGGAAAGGAGCACCAGGGTATGTCACACTTCTGCTCTGGTGAGAAATGTGGATGTGTAAAGGAGTTCAGAATCCAGTCGAGATCGAAAGAGCATGCTGCACACTAGTAGTAGGTGTGTGTGAGTGAGTGAGAGAGTGCATGTGTGTGATCATTTGTGTATGCACTTTTAACACACCACTCAAATTGTCACACTGACCGCAGACGGTGTAGGTCAAGCGTAGATTGTGTACGTGAGAATGAGGCCAGTGACAAGGCAGATATCGTGGCATTTGACAGCTCACGTGACGTATGCCATCAGAACGACAGCCATCTTGGCAGCCTAACAAAGGAAGGTTCATGCCACACAAAGCTCTGGCACTTGGTGTGTGTGTGTTCAAATCTTTCCTGCCTATGTCAGAAGTAATAGACCCTGGGCAATTGTGTAGATAGGTAGGTAGGTGTGTGTGTGTGAGAGAGAGCGAGAGAGAGAGAGAGAGAGAGAGAGACGCCGTGTCCCCTTCTTGACCTCGGTCTGCTCTCGAGCTCCAGGCACCTTATTAAGGGATTAGAGAACTGCTAGTTGTAAGCGTGTTCCTGCCTGGCATTGCCTCCACCAACCCACGACACCTTAGTGTACACACACACACACACACACACACACACACACACACACACACACACACACACACACACACACACACACACACACCCACATACAGTACATGTGCACACACACACACACACACACACACACACATACAGTCACAATGTAGGTCAGATCCAGTCAACAGCAATATGACAGACTCCGCCCAGTAACACCAGGCATAGTTCAGGGGGGGTTGGGGTCATCATCAGGCTAACCACTCCTGTGCGCTAGAAACTGCACTCACACACACACACACACACACACACACACACAGACTCACAGACACAGATCTGCGCTGTATGTCTGCAGCATTGTGCGGGTTGGTGTGAGTGTGGCTGCCCCCCTCCTCCTGCGAGTGACAGACAGATGCCACCCCCCCGCTGGCAGCCCATCTCTGCCTCCTGTAACCTCCTAAACCAATCGTAGGGAGGAGAGGCCGGGCCAGAGGCTCTCTGCCAACGCTAAAGAATTCACAAAGGCTTTTTTCCGTCTCCAGAAAGAGACTTTTTCCCCTAAATGAGGAGCTGAATGGAAGAGTGACTTTATAAGCCCTGGCCCTGACGGAGACCAGCATGAGATCACTTCTGCTGTCCTTTTCATGTTTTCATGCTGATGGCATCTCTCCCTCCTTCTACCCCCTACCTCTCTCTTTCTCCATCTCTCTCTCTCTCGCTTGCAAATGTTCCCTCTCATTTTCTCTCGCAGCCCTAAAGTGGCTTTCTTTGTTACATGTGGAGGTTGCATGGTCAAAATGGTGATATGAACAGAAGAGTGTAGCCATAGTCAAAGTCCTGTACATACAGTATGCTTACAACTACGCTCACATAAACATAAGAGATTTGAATAGGAAATTAATAGACAATTGCATTATCATGTGGTCACTCTGCCTTAATATTTCCATACAGTGTGTTGTTTTCATTATCACTTCTATGTGTTGTTATTTTCGGTGTATATATTGTTGTACCTAACTTGAAATAGTGTTGGTGTAAGACTAGGTATACAGTACAGTTCTTTTCAGATAGATTTTTAGCGCAATGAAAAACTTCAGTCCCAATCCTACCTGTTTCTACAAATTTCTACACATTACATATAGCCTAGGCAAGTGTATGTCAGTTGCAGCACTGACATACACTTGCCTGCTACAGTCTTTTCCCAAATGCTTTCTATATTGATGAAAGAGCAATACATGATATGGAGATGAAAAAGAACTATCATGCATCTACATCTTGATGTAGAGATAAATACGCATCTTTGAGATAAATAAGGCATCTTTGCAATGATATCTTTTCAGAGAACAACAAGGAGACCTGTTCTCAAACGGTGACCGTCAAGGCCGAGCCTATGGAGGTGGACCCCCCTTCTGACCCAGCCCCTCTCCCATCTCACCTATTGGGATTCAGCACTTTAGGAGCATGTGAGAAGAGGGAACCAATGGCAAATCTCCCAGAGGCGTTGCCCCGCCCCCAGAAGGATCTTTTTTCCCAGGACATATCTGTGAAGATGGCCTCTGAGCTCCTCTTCAAACTGTCAGGTATCTTTTACCAACAGCATGGCAGGAAACCGAAAGGAACGCACAAGCCTTTCTTCCTGTGTCTCCCACACAAGATCCCCTGTGTTCAGGCATTCTCCTCAAATTGCTGTGGGAGTGTGTGTTTGTATGTGTGTGTGTATGTGTGTGTAGTCACGTTTTGGTAATGATGGTGAGGTTGTTGCCATGGGCTCAGTATAGCAGGAAGAGGATTAGCAGACCTGAGCTTGCCCTCGAGCACTCCTCTGTCCCCCACTGTTACAGCTTCCTTTAAATGGCATCCAGCACCTCTGAAACACACACACACACACACACACACACACAAAGAAGTGTGTGTGTGTGAGTGTGTGTGTGTGATCATATGTGTGTGCCTCCTTGCTCTGAATCTCGGCGGCTCAAGCACACTTGGCTGCACACACCTCCTCCTCAGCTCTCCCGTGCTGCATCGCCATGGAAACACAGAGAGCCCTTCCGTCCTCGGCGCGGTGACAGTGGAGGGGCTTCACTGAGTGCCATGTAGAGTGATGAGAGGTCATCACAGTGCGTTTGGGGGATGGGGACGGGGCACCTTGCCTACTGCTTGACACTGCTCAACATTGCTCAAGACTTCTTGGAAACCTGAGTTTTACCTGCTTTCAACCGTTTGTTTTTTTTTCAATCCATTACTTGCTGTTTTTGATATCTTGATGTAAATTCACACCAAGGACCAATTCATCAATACATTCAGTTGAGTGAGGAGCTAGTGTACATCAGATTAGTCCCCTTACTATCAGCATGTGTAATGATTGCTGTATTTATTTGTATTGACACACAGACCTCCCTCTAATTCATGCTTCTTACCTGTCTGCTCTGTTTTCCAGAAAAAGTCAGCAAAGCTAACAGCAACAAGGACAATACCACACTGGGCATGAACAGGTGAGACACACACACACACACACACACACACACACACATTTAGAGCAATCATTAGCCGTTTTTAGATTGAGATTTAGATAGAGAACATTCGCAGGAAGAGGAAACGTCTTTATCTCTGTCTTTATCTACTCATGTATTTAAAAATGAGGCGAAACATTGCCATCCTGGTACTTCATACCGCAAGTGTTTACATATAAGCCGGCATATTGAGGAGCCAGGAGACAGGACTAAATAGCAAAATGAAGCGTGACGTGCAACATTGGCCGTGAGGAGTAACACAACGAACTATGCATGATTTTCAAAACACATAGCTTTGACATGCATAGCTGGGGATTTTCTCATCAATAATTTTACACCCATAACTTATGACAACTGAAAATTAAAATGTGATACAAGGAACAGAAAGCCTCTTCAATGTGCTTAATCGCCATGAAGGCTAGCCTGTTAATCAAATCATGCTTTGTTTTATCGCTTGATTTTAGGATGGCCTAAATGGCAACCGATTGCATTCCGACCTACAGTCAAGTTTAGCAGGCGTTAAATGACTGGAAGCGT
This sequence comes from Alosa alosa, assembly GCF_017589495.1. Lineage (NCBI taxonomy): Eukaryota > Metazoa > Chordata > Actinopteri > Clupeiformes > Clupeidae > Alosa > Alosa alosa. The sequence continues at coordinate 33,294,358 of NC_063189.1, forward strand.
TGTGGATTTCAAGATTGTCGTAATGTGCTGCTATTGCTGCTTTTAATCAGGCAGATTTTAAATGTCCTGTGGTGTGTTGGACACATGTAGTGTCATCAAAACGCCCGCCCAGATTCCCCCATTATGCCTTGACACAATTACAGTGGTGACGGGACAAAAATTGGTGGGCCACATCGACCCCTTTATGTGTACCCCTCCTGGTGGTCAAATTGGTGGGCCACGTTGACCCGCCGTTCCGCCTCGGTGTGTCTAAAAACGTCCAGCGTTCCGCCATAAATGTGCACAAAAAGGCATCATATTACTCAGTGAAAAAACGACTTGTGTGTGTGCTGGTTCTCTCCTTTATTTTTGAATGTACATTAGTTAATTACTATTTTATACATTTGTAACAAATCATGTTTAAGGATAAATAATAAAGTGTGTGTGTGTGTGTGTGTGTGTGTGTGTGTGTTCTGACCTTGCAGTCCCTTCCTGGATGACCGCTTCAGACAATCACCTTTCAATACTCGCTCCAAGAGCTCATCACCTGCAGAAGCTAGTTCTTCAGCACAGGCCCTACAAGGTGAGTACCAACACACACACACACACACACACACACACACACACACACACACAGGTATTCCATTTAAATACATTTACACATTTACATATATATAGATACAAATTCAGACACACATTCTTCTTGTACGCTAGTTAGGAATCAAAAGATTCTCCTTCTGCATCACATGTGCCCTGAAATATCTTTATCCAACTTTTGATATCGGCTTCATGGTATTTGACTTGAATTGTAGTGTCTGTGTTATATGAATTAATTCATGCATGGGCAACATACGGCCCGCGGGCCACATCCGGCCCGTGGGCTTTCCCTGACCGGCCCGCGTAAGGTCCGTGAAAGAACAATAGTCAAGAGCCTAGCATAGAGATAATGCATGCAAATCAATATCGTTGTTTTTATTTTGAAAGCGACTGCTATTTGTACGCCCATACATTTGTGCCAAAGTCAGCTTTATTGTCAATTTCTTCACATGTTCCAGACATACAAAGAGATCGAAATTACGTTTCTCACTATCCCACGGTGAAGACAAGACATATTTTACCAATTTAAGTCCACAGACAAACATAACATTCAAGTAAACAAAAAAGTAAGTAAATAAGAGGGCACATATAATAATGAAAAAAAATAAGAGCAGCAAAATTTGGTTGAAATTGTGCATAGACAGTCAATAAAATACTAGTGCAAAGTCAGGCCAATAAAAGGCTTGGGTAGTTCTGTTTGACCTAAGTAAGAAAGAAAGTGGCATAGTGGTGCAAGTTATGTAAGAGCAGCAGAAGTGTTGTGTTTTCAGGACAACAACAACAAGTTGTAAAGTGTACAAGTGTGCAAGTGGAGTAGTGCAGGCGGCCATTGTGGGTCCAATGTCCAGGATGTTATGTAGCTGAGGGTGGAGGGGGGAGAGGAGGGAGAGAGTTCAGCATCCTTACAGCTTGGTGTATGAAGCTGTTGGTGAGTCTGGTAGTCTTGGGGCGCAGGCTTCTGTACCTCTTCCCAGAGGGCAGTAGATCAAACAGATTGTGGCGGGGTGACTTGCATCACTCACAATTTTGGTCGCCTTGGGGGTGAGGTGGGTGGTGTAAATGTCCTTCAGGGAGGGGAGTGAAGCACCAATAATCCTTCCAGCTGTGTTCACTATGCGCTGCAGGGCTTTCCTGTTGTATTCAGTGCAGCTTCCGCCCCACACAGCGATACAGCTGGAGAGGATGCTGCGTGGATGCATACGACGTAAACACCCTCACTGATGTGCTGGTAAATAGAATTTATGCTTCTTCGTCGACACAATGCAGTTGCCTTCACGCCGGCGAAACCTTTCAAAGTTTTGTGTCTCTTATGTCTGGGTCGCTCACCACCGCCAAAGTTTGTTAGAACGAACTCCTACTGCTGCTTTCGTTGGCGTAATGGGTGTTCATTTCAAAACGTTACTGGCAGATAGACAGTTTACAATCGGATAACCCCCTAATTGTAACCAAAATATGTCTGAGTTTATTTGCAAAGCTTATGTTAGCGAACTAGTATGATGCTACTACCCACAGGTTGCTTGAAGCAGCCGGCTCAACTCACAGAGCGAGTTGACCAATCACAGTTATGTGCATAAAGTTAAAGCAAAAACATAGCCTACATTTTTTAAATAGTTTTCTTTGTGCATGTTGATTAACTAATGACAGCCTATTATTGTCTTGCGGAATTCTGCAAAGAGTTAATTTAATGATGGTAATGATTTAATGATGAAATATTGCTGAGTGTTGATGAAATGGTGGCACAGGCCTATCGGTTGTACTGACTCCTTCACATTTTCATGACCTAGCCTAATTATATAGATATTGTAGTACTTTTTTATATCAGTCTTTGAAAACTGAAAAAAAAAAATGTCATGTCAAAAAATAATTTTCGAGAATGAGGATTAAATACTGGACATAGATTAAAAATTGTCTCCCTCACATTTTCATCTGTTCTTACGACTAGTAAACAAAACCATATGATTTACTTAATGTTATAGGCTACAAGAACAGAATAGAATTGAACAGAATTGAGTTCAGACTTGAGTTCGGTATTTTGGGTCTGGCCCTCCTCAACAATCCCAGTTTGTCATGTGGCCCCTTGGGGAAATTAGTTGCCCACCCCTGAGTTAATTCAACCAGGGTTTTGAGTTTGCTATGGCCTTTACAAAAAATGATGGTGGTTATTATTTGTGATCTGTGTGTAAGCTGTTAGCATGGTGGTTACTATTTGTGATTTGTGTGGTAAGCTGTTAGCATTGGTTTGTGTGGATGCCTTGGTCTGTGCACAGGAATGTGCATTTAGGAGTAAATCCACAAGTATCTCTCCATCCTCTGTGTATACTGTGCCTGCTCATTAGTGTGTGTGTGTGTGTGTGTGTGTGTGTGCGTACATGTTGGTGTGTGTGTGTGTGTGTACGTGTTGGTGTGTGTGTGTGTGTGTGTGTGTGTGTGTGTGTGTGTGTGTGTGTGTGTGTGTGTGCGCACTTGTGTCTGCTCCTCCATCTTCTTCTCTTGCCCTGGGTCAGCCTGTGTACCACACGGTCAGTGCTTCTTCGGCTGCCTCTAATAACACCAATTAAGCCATTAACCACTTCAAGGCCTCGGCCGCCTCCTCTCCAGAGCCTCAATTACCCAGCCCACCCAGACTCCCCTGTTGAGGTCGTGACCTCTGGCTTGTGCGACCCTGCATGACCCCCTCTGGTGCTAAGCTAACTCTGTTATCTGCTGAACACCAAGGCCCACACAAACCCCACAGACCAGCAGAGCTAGGAGTAGAGAAAAACAGATGGAGAGAAAGACAGAAGGGGATGAGAGAGAGAGAGAGAGAGAGAGAGAGAGAGAGAGAGAGAGAGAGAGAGAGAGAGAGAGAGAGAGAGAGAGAGAGAGAGAGAGAGAGAGAGAGAGAGAGAGAGAGAGAGAGAGAGAGAGAGAGAGAGAGAGAGCAGATGGACGGAGGGGAAGAAGGAAAGAAATGGACAGAACTCCTGTCAAGAGAGAAAGAGATTAGGATTGAAGAGAGACAGAGACAGGTAGCAAACGGAGAGAAGTAAAGGGGGAATAAAGCACAAAGGGCACTACGCTGTGATGTGATAAAGAGTACCTCTCCTGCAGACCACTACTGTGGCTCTGTGCTGTGAGGCCACCCTCTCTTTGGCATAATGTCCTCCCTCTGATCACGCACGCACACACACACACACACACACACACACACAGAAGCTAAATGCCACAGCATAGGAATGGTCATTTGCTGAAGTGTGTGAGTCACAGGCAGATGTTTTGCCTGATGACTGAATGACTCACGGACTTGTGTGTGTGTTTGCATGTGTGCGTGTGTGTGTGTGGTTGAAAGGGTGGGCGTTGTGAGTGGCCAGGCAGTATTTTGATTGCATCCTCTGACAGCAGCCTAGATGTGAGTGTGGAGGGCGAACTCCCACTACCACTCATTTCATTAGAGCTTCCTCTGTGGACATCCAGTCCATCTAATGCCACCCGCTACCTCATGAGCCTGCTGAGCATGCCAGTGGCCAGCAGACCTGTCACAGATGCTTCTGGTCACTCTTACCGGGGTAATGACCACAGCACCACTGGACATAAGAGCCTTGTTCAGGGGTTCCAGACCATTCATGCATGTGTCAAATGAAATTTGAGGATAAGGATTTTCTAGGGTGCTATGTATTGATGCATCTTCCCTTGAAGTTCAAAGTAATTCACCATCTGCAAAACACAGACCAAGTGCAATGATACTATTTTAACAGGGGGACAAGAAGTTCCTGTTAAACAGATTAATGTTGGCAAAGTTCTTGAGTGCTAAACATTGGACCCAATTCCTTAACTTGGTGCAACCACTAGTCCACCAGGAACACCTGGGGGTTTTAGAAGGAGTTTTTATTGCGATGTGTTTTTTGTTTTGTATGTATTTTGATTATAATGCCACAATATTTATGAGCCAACTATGGGCATCGCCATGACACTTCAGTATTCAGAAATACGTTTTTCTATTTCTGGCCGAAGCTGCGTTGTATTGATTTTAATGTGATGGTAGACAGTGCCTGAAGCATCCTAAGCCATGTAAAAGTAAACTTATATGTTTTTTCTGTCGGTCATATATTATATAGAATATCCATATTGAGTGTAGAATTGTCAACATTTCGAAATAAATATTTGTTGTAGTCCACAACTTGATTAATATCAGAGCTGTTCAGCTGTAAAACCAGCAGCATAGTAGCCACCTTTCTGTATAATAAGGATAAAAAAATGTCATATTGTAATCTTTCATCTGACCGAAAGCTCTAGACCTCATGTGTTTGTGAACAGGAAGAGGCCATTAAATGTTGAATAGCCTCAGGTCCCATCCCCACTCCTCAGGACCACTCCTCAGGTCCCATCCCCACTCCTCAGGACCCATCCCCACTCCTCAGGACCCATCCCCACTCCTCAGGTCCCATCCCCACTCCTCAGGTCCCATCCCCACTCCTCCCCATCCCCACTCCTCAGGTCCCATCCCCACTCCTCCCCATCCCCACTCCTCAGGACCCATCCCCACTCCTCAGGACCCATCCCCACTCCCCTCAGGTCCCATCCCCACTCCCTCCCCATCCCCACCCTCAGGACCCATCCCCACTCCTCAGGACCCATCCCCACTCCTCAGGTCCCATCCCCACTCCTCAGGTCCCATCCCCACTCCTCCCCATCCCCACTCCTCCCCATCCCCACTCCTCAGGACCCATCCCCACTCCTCAGGTCCCATCCCCACTCCTCCCCATCCCCACTCCTCAGGACCCATCCCCACTCCTCAGGACCCATCCCCACTCCTCCCCATCCCCACTCCTCAGGACCCATCCCCACTCCTCCCCATCCTCACTCCTCCCCATCCCCACTCCTCAGGACCCATCCCCACTCCTCCCCATCCCCACTCCTCCCCATCCCCACTCCTCAGGACCCATCCCAGGACCCATCCCCACTCCTCAGGACCCATCCCCATCCCCACTCCTCCCCATCCCCACTCCTCAGGACCCATCCCCACTCCTCAGGACCCATCCCCACTCCTCCCCATCCCCACTCCTCAGGACCCATCCCCACTCCTCAGGACCCATCCCCACTCCTCAGGACCCATCCCCACTCCTCCCCATCCCCCCACTCCTCAGGTCCCATCCCCACTCCTCAGGACCCATCCCCACTCCTCCCCATCCCCACCTCAGGACCCATCCCCACCTCCCCCATCCCCACTCCTCCCCATCCCCACTCCTCCCCATCCCCACTCCTCAGGACCCATCCCCACTCCTCAGGACCCATCCCCACTCCTCAGGCACCCGCAGCACAGTGAGAAACAGATCTGTAATTCCCCAGCAGTTCTAGTTCCCATCCCCCATGTGTGTCCAAGGCTGCAGCAGACACTGACAGCCTGCGCTGTCTGGGGTCCCGTCCAGAGTTTGGGTCTTGTCCCAGACAAGTGAGTGCACTCCAGTGTTGTCCTTCATGTTCTCCTCTCCAAGGCCAATACATCTGTTCTTTAATGGCCCCTATTAAATCTTCTCCAAAATGCCAAAAATGTCCCTCTCTTCCACCCACTTCTCTCTCTTTTTATTCTTTGCTCCTCTCTCTATCTGTCTCTCTTTTCCCCACATGTTCTCCCTCCCTCCCTCCCTCCCTCCTTCCTCTGGCTCTGGTTCCTCCTCCCCCCCTCTTGCTCTCTCTTCCTCAGCGTGGCCCCATCAATCGTGCACTACTGTATCGCTTATGACAGCATTTGCTAAAAATGTGCCTATTTATGAGCTGGCCGTGACTCCAAAGGGAAGGTGAACAACTTTCAGCCACACAACTGGAAAAAAGAAGACAACAGATGTCTACTGTACTAGAACTAGCGCTTGCTAGGATGTTCTGAATTGCTGCTTGTATCCCTGCTGATCAGGCGTTTGACACCGCACAAACTGTGTGTTGATGGTAATTTTGAAACCATAGATTTAATAGAGACCCAGTCAGACCAATAGTATGAAAAATCAGGAACAGAGTTTATTTACAATGATGCGCATCAAGGGAGAGACAGCATGACTTCACCTAAAGATCCATCAGCTGCTCTAGACAAGGAAATAGTTAGGGTTTAAGTATCCTTCCAGGCTGACAGGAGATTGCGTTGGTCATCCCATCTCACGTGGACTACACTGAATCAGACTCTGATTAGTGGCAACCTCGCAATCCGGAGCAGATAGCTACTGACGCAGCCATGCAGAACAGTAAAACACTGCAAGGTAGGGGTGGGCGATATGGACAAAAAATAATAGCTCAATATTTTTTGTGATTTTGACGATAACGATAATTAGTCGATATCCTTTAAAAAATTGTTTTTGTTAAAGTCGGAGTTACTTTACAGCTCATTATTTATGAATAGCATCATTACAATAATAACCAATAACCTACCTGTGACTTTTTAACCAAATCAACCAATGCATTGTCACTCTGACACATTTCCAATTCTGCCCCCACTTGTGTGTGTGGCAATGACATGGTCTAGCCAGCTACATTAGAGAAGATGAATAGGCCTAACAGTTTCCCAAGAGAAAGTCTGAAGCTGAAGTTCCTTTCAAACCTTTACATAGGATTCATTGTAAAACCAAGAGCAGACCAACAGAGTAGCCTACATCTCAGTTATTTCCTTCTATGTTTTGTTTTAGAGCAATCACGTAGGCTAGCATTCCAAGTTACAGAATAGAAACTAATGCGTCATCTTATGGCTAATGTAAATGAGAAATCCCATAGAGATGCTAACGGTTAGCATAATCGGTAAACGAAGACATTTAGAGCGAACTTCAGTCTATTTACAAAAGAGTTACATGAGAATAGTTATTTGTTTACAACTGACTATTGAAATACTCAAAGGCTAATGTTTTCTCTACATATAATACCGTGTAGGAAAAAACGTGACTGTCTCATCAATGCTACTTGAACAGAAGTAGCCGCATAAAATCCCAAGTAGGCTACTCTTGCTGCACAAAATAAACATTAGGCTGCGTGGGACAACGTTGTGACCCACTAGTGATCACGTGACACTTGCTCTGCTGCACTTCTCCCGCATAGCCTACCTCCTGGGAATGTATGAGTCTTCAGTGCGTGATTTCGAGTGTTTTTTCCCCATAAGTAATTTAAATACTCGATAATGTCAATTTGCACACCGTTAAAACCACAATCACGATATTATCGCAGACGATATATATCGCCCACCCCTACTGCAAAGTCATAATATTCCCACTTATCTTTAAATACAGTCACACTCAGATATACACAGGGACAGTACAGATATCATACAGTCATTATAGAATCATAGTTTTATCAAAGTGACCCACTAATGAGAAATGCAGAACATTAAACCACATATTGGAATATTGGGCATAATGCAGAACGTTAAACCACATATTGTAATATTGGACGTTCTATTCCACTTTCTCTCAGTGTACAGTGTGTGTGTGTGTGTGTGTGTGTGTGTGTGTGTCAGAGGACTGGCTGAGGTTTGGTTTAGCTCCCTCTCAGACAGCTCCTTGCTTGTTTATAGATGGATAGAAGAATGGCACATGTATGGATTGCAGGAAGCCACACTGACCTGATGAAACTTGAAAGTCTTTTTGCTCTGTAGTGTCGGAGCTGGGCTGGTTTTGCAGGCGTGTGTAGAGAGAGATGTCATTAAAAGGTGACCGTGGCGCACGTTACCTGTTGGATACTGTATGCTTTATATTTATATTTATGTGTTCATTTACTCGTCTCCCTCACCTCCCTCTATCCTTGGGGTATGCTGCTGTGGGAAGGAGTGGTCCTGCATCTTAATAGACCAGGCTTCCACCTTCATCAGAAGGTTAATTCTGGCACTCTCCTTGTAGTAAAGCACTCGCTCACTCATCCCCCCCTCTCTCTCTCTCTCTCTCTCTCTCTCTCTCTCTCTCTCTCTCTCTCTCTCTCTCTCTCTCTCTCTCTCTCTCTCTCTGTCTGTCTGTAGTGCTTTCTAAGAGTTGGGTACAACACTAGGATCAGTCCCCTACTGTAGGCCAATCTCAGTGCTGCAGTGGTTTCAGGATTTAAAACAAGCGTAGTGGAGATGCCACATGGACCAACAAAACAGAAATAACCTGTCCCCAAAGCTTTTGCACACACCTACATGTGTGTATGCCTGTGTCTGTTTGTGTATGAATATGTATGTATGTATGTATGTATGGCTGGATGGATGGATGTCATTTACACCTGATCTGTATGCCTCTGCCACAGACTCTGAGAAGGCAGGTGGAGAGCCGGGGAACGGTCTGGCCCAGTGGAGGTTGAACGAGCAGCTCTACCCGTGCCCAGTGTGTGGGAAAGTGTTTGGCCGACAGCAAACTCTATCCAGACACCTGTCCCTACACACAGGTAAGCGGACACACCAGAGGCCCAGTGCCAACGCCTGCATAGGGAATAGTCTCTCACACACACACACACACAGTCAGTCAGTAAATCCCAGGCGGGTGCTGTTTGTGGTGGTGAGTAAATAAGGTTGAGTAGACAGGATTACCCTCCCTTTAAAGAGATTAGACCTCTGATTAGTCTCTATGGGAAAAGAATCACAGTAATTACAGCCACCCCACAGCACTGGCCACACTGATCCCAGAACAGCAACATCATGGCCTCCATGTGTTGTCACAGAGTGGACTGGGCTGCATTATTTAGCCTCAGGTTACTCTACCAAAACTGTATTACCACATCAGTAGGTTTCATAACTTGGTTATGTTGTAACATTACAACCTTTTGTCTTTTTTTTTTTTTTGTCTCATTAGATATCTGCCTCAACCTTTTGTCCACTGATTTTGAGGCTTCTCTTTCTTTTTTTCCTCTTTGTGTGTTTCTGTCTCTCTAACTTCTCTCTGTTTTTGTGTCCGTGTGGCATTGCAGATGAGAGGAAGTACAAGTGTCATTTGTGTCCCTATGCCGCTAAGTGTCGTGCCAACCTCAACCAGCACCTGACTATTCACTCGGTCAAGCTGGTGAGCACCGACGCTGAACACATTGTTAATGCCGTGACTGGCGAGAGCAATGAACGCAAGAACTGCTCATTCTATTACAGGTACAGTAGGTGTTGGCACGTTCCCACATACACACACACACACACACACACACACACACACACACACGCGCACGCACGCATGGCACATCGCCTCAGCCACATTCCACTTTTCCCTCTCAGACTCTGAAAGGCTGAAAGGCTCTGTTCATCTCCTTCGTGTGTGGATTTATTTCCCTGTTGTCTGTTTGTGTGTCCCTGCTGTAGCTGCCACGTGTGTGGTTTCCAGACCGAGCTGAATGCCCAGTTTGTGAGTCACATGTCTCTGCATGTAGACAAGGAGCAGTGGATGTTCTCCCTGTGCTGCACCTCCTGCGACTATGTCACTGTGGACGAGAGTGACATCAAGTCACATGTAGCTGCAGAGCACTTGGGTAAGAGCCTCTCATCAGTCACGCACACACAACACAAATTAGCATCATTTCAAACCGTCTCGGAGGTAACCAACGACTATTTGAAGGTAATGATTATTTAACTGATTTATTTTCTAGACTCCATAGAGTTGATGTACTGTAGGTTGTTCTGCAATTCAACCAATTTACTTCCTTTGCATGGTAATATTGTAATATGACATGGTCAAATTTACTGTTTATTGTTGCTGATTGCAAAGCCATTTAAAAAAATAGATTACAACAAATATTTCAACGAGCGATTTTCTGTGACAGATTTTATCTTTTCATTCACTCTCATTCACATCCTTTGACAAAGTTGTAGGGCCCTGACGGTTTCTCATACCTGCATTTAGGGACAAAATGGATTAAATTGATTTTAATCTATTGTAGATCCTTCTGAATTCGGTATGTTGGTATGGCCTTTATTGGGTCCTTGATGGCATTGTAGAGATGTTGCAGATGAAATGTGTTTGTGTATTATCATTCCATGAGGGTTGAGTAAGAGCTGCTGTGCTGTGGGCACACCGGGGAGTCTTCCTTTCCACTCGTGCTTCTTAGCAGGACCGGTGCTCCCTGCCCAGGAGTGATTAGTCATTTAATCAGTTCATAACATCGTCTGGATCACCTCAGTTGAGTCCCATTCCTCTTATTGATGGCATTATTGTCAGGGACAGAGAGAGAGAGCCTGGTGTGTGTATTTATGTCTGTTTTTAGAGAGAAGAGAGGTGGGGGGGGTTGAGAAAGTGAGGGATTGATATAACATTGACCATTACAGAAGAACAATGCATGTGTATGTGGTTGAGCTGGCATCAGCCATTTTGCGAGCTTCAACAGCCCTTGGGAGCATTGTCCTGAGATGCTCCATCTTGCTTGTGTTCACCCCCCATTTCCCCTTCTCCCACACACATACACACACATGCAGACACTGGGGGACGGATCAATACCGACACTCACTCTTGATTGGTCTCTCCGCTTAACTACAGGCGCCATGGCAATGCAGCAAATGCTGTAACCTTCAGAATGATCCGCTACAGAGGAAGACAACCAGTGCTTTAGGAATTCTTCTCAGGACATATTTCTATTAGTGTATAATTGCCTCTTTCCCAAGTATATAAAAATGCAAGCCCACATGGCAGAATGATTCAATCAAGACGGAGACAAAGACATTGTTCCTGATACTGTGTGCCAGTATGTCATTGATGATGGTACTTTTTAAGGGGACTTTAGAGGTGTGTTTCCCTGGGTTGACAGGTCTGTCTCGAAGTCCGCTCAGTGAGACGAAGAGCACATCCTCCTCTCTGTCCGCCCTCAGCGACTCTCTCAACAGCTCCGAGGGCGGCGATGCCACTCCCAGCAGTGAGGAGCTCAAGAGTCTCCTGGCCCCGCCCTCCACCGGCAGCCAATCAAGCTCTGGCTCAGGGTCAGACGAGAAGTCCGAGAAAGGTGAGAGGTCGTCGGGGACACCCTTTGGACGCTGCATTCAAGCCACTAAGTATTCAAATACAGAAAGGCTGCAGTAGGAAACCTCATTCACTGACAATATATGAAATCAAAAATTACGACAATTTTGAAAAATATGAACTCTGTTTTAGTCTTTTTTGGGTCATCTTTTCATGCAGTGATTATAAAGGCTTTTCATGAACAACTCCAGAAGGTCAAAGATAATGGCACATTTTCAGAAGCATTGCTATGGCAGAGCCTTGAGACTGGGTATTATATTAAGAGAAAGCTGCTGCTGCTGCTGTTTTATCAGCAGCGGTTCATGCCAGCAGCCGTTCGCTGCCAGTTGTACCCCCACAGCAGAGCGTGGCGCTGTGCACCTTTGGGGCTGGAAGGCTGTAATGGCCAGTTTGACACTGGCCCGACCTGCTGGAGGATCCAATGCTGTCCAGTCAGTCCTGAGTGCCAGGAGAGCCGCGGCTGTCAGACGCTGCTGCACCGAGAGGCAGACCATCACCTCCTTAAGTGGCTTTGGCTGCTGGCACTCTGGGCCCCTCTATCCTGTTAGCAGCTTGCACCAGTGTACGGAGGGCCAGCTGGTTGTTAATGTGGACACAGTTAGGAAATACAAGCCTGAGGCCCAGTGCTGGCTTAAGTGTGCAGCCCTCAATAGTCATAAATGCAAATGAGTCTGAGGCAAAACATTTACGTGTCCACTTCAATCAAGCTAATCGCTGTAATATTGCGCTGTTAGGCCTTGTATCAGTGGCAAAAATTCTGAAATCCCTTCCAAATGACTTGCTGTGTCTTTTTAAATATGGTGACTTCATGCTCAGGGTCTTTTGACGCCATTTTATTGTGCTGCTTAGATGTTTGGAGCAAACACAAGAGCAGCAGAACTGTAGTGTGTTAATCAACAGCGTATGTATAACAGGGTCCCTGCATTCAGATGAGCCTCAACATCACATGGAAGCAGCCCAGTGCCAGGTGCTCTGAGTGGGTCGCGTTAGTGTGATTATAGCCCTGCTCTGGATACTGGTCAGGACTGGGCATGGATCTCATGCAAACACTGTCCACTGAATGGGTAGTGGATAGGGGTGTTTCTGAAAATCTAAAACTGTCTCCGAATATCTTTTCAAAGCTGCATCCTGCTTTATTGGAAAAGACTACTAAATTTATGAGGGTCAAAAGAGAGCTGTTTTGCATTCCAAGATAATTGTGCTGTGCTAAACGTATCAGGTGAACAGGGCGTCCGTACTAATCAGAGGCCCCTTTCTCCCTCTCTCCCGCTGACAGGCTTTGAATGTGTGTTCTGTAACTTTGTGTGTAAGACACGGGCCATGTACGAGCGGCACCTGCAGATCCACCTCATCACGCGCATGTTTGAGTGCGACGTCTGCCACAAGTTCATGAAGACGCCGCAGCAGCTGCTGGAGCACAAGAAGTGCCACTCCGTGCCCACTGGAGGACTCAAGTAAGGAAAGCAAGTACCAGCTGCAGCTTCCCTCTCTCTCTCCTCTCCTGTTCCACCCCACACACACACACACACACACACACACATTGTGTGCTTACTCACTCGCTCACACAGTAACATCTTTACACATACACACACATGCACACACACACACACAAATTTACATCCATCCAATATAAAAATATGAACATTGCCATCCACTGCATAAATACAGTTATACTCCCATAGACTGCACATTATGGGTCTCATTTATGACAATAGATCACAAGCTTCAGCAATATTGCCATTGTAGTTCCACTGAACTACTGTTTAAATCACCTTTTGTATTTGCATTGAATAATATATTCCTTAGCATTCATTTTTTCAGAATATTTTTTTATTTTTAAAAAGAATCCACCCTGTAATGAATTGGCTCTGACTTTATATGCCCAGTTATTGCAGTGGGGCAGTAGCTGAATGACAATAAGGATGTCTGTCTCAGCTGTAATGTCCATTTCTGTATCTGTAATTTGATTTTGGCTTTGGACCATTTTCACAGCATCTCCATGGGTTGCATAAAATTAGTTATATGGTGGGTGTGGATTTATGTTAATTGTTTGAACATAACTCTGTTTGTGAATCATAAGTAATGTAGGTAGATATGGACCCAATCTGGGTTGCCATTATGTTCATGAATGAGGCCTTAACAGTTAAAGACACACACACACAATAATACTAACTAAAATAACCTAATTACTGCTGAAAGTCAAGAACACATAGAAAACCAGTCTAAATGTACAGTATACGTTGGTATTTGAATTGTTCAGTTCCAGTAACTGGGGGAATGTGAGTGCTCTTGTGACGACTGTGGGAGTGCTGGTTTGCTGCTGAGGGGCTGGTGGGCGTCCGATAGGCTGCATGATATGTGTGTGTAACAGACGCCCGGACCAGCAGTAACACCCCATCTGCTGAGAGAGAGGTCTGCCAGCAGCACCGAGCTCCAGATCACACTGTTCATTCCCAGCCAGTCCGTCACACACACACACACACACATACAGACACACATACAGACAGACAGACAGACAGACTGGTTTTCATGCAAACACATTATCACAGAAAAATCCCTCACTCTCCAATACTGACTGAACAAAATTCTAGGTCCCCTCCACACACAAACATCAACATACACATGGGATGCTACACATGGGATGCTACACATGGGATGCTACACATGGGATGCTTGTCAGAATGAGGGATGCCCATAGTAATGCATCTTTTGTTTGTTCCATTGTCAGGGTGTCTATTTTGGCTTCCAAAATCTGTCATTGACATGTCTGTTTTGTCAAGTTCTCTCACACACACATGCACACACAGTGGATCATGTTAAGTCATGTGTCTCTGATGTCATTGCATCATCTATCATTTGCAGCCCGGTGTCATGCCCTCCACCTGTACAGACAGTATTAGTGGTGCTAGTGCTAGACAGAGGGTTAGTGTAGCACGGACTGAGAGAGACGAACAGCATCACATTTAAACAGAAATCCAGCTCGGATCATTTGGAATCATGTGCGTGTCACTGCTACTGTCGCTTTGTCAAATAATTATCAACACCTTATTAACTAAACTGCAGGTTCTGTGTGGTTATTTATATCAACACCTTATTAATTAAACTGCAGGTTCTGTGTGGTTATTTATTTACAAAGCGCAGCGCCTGGTCAGAATCTCTGTTTAAAGCTAAGCGGTGGTGGTTTGGTACATGGATTGTGGAGAACCTTGAGAGGACACTGGTCGCATGGCTGGTCGCACAAATGAGGCAGAATTCACCCGAATGCATGCTGAATAAGAACACGGACACAGCTTCAGCTTCTTAGCACAAACACACACACACACACACACACACACACTATACATACACATACACACTAGAGTGTGCCTGTGCTCTTTGTTGCCTTGCTGTTGAGTGTGAGTGAGGGTGCAAGGAGTGAGGAGGCAGGAGAGAGGGTGTTAGTGGAGAGAGGACAGGGCCTCTGTTGAGTGCTGGTTTCTCAGGTGATTCTGTTCTGCAGGGTGTGTGAGGCGATTTGGGGGCCAGAGCAGATGAAAGGGGCAATTTAAATGTAAGTGCCACTCATTTCTTCATTTGCCTTCATTTGCCTAAAACATCAATCCCCTTCCTCACCTGTCCAATGTCTCACAAATACACACACACGTGTACACACACAGACTTGCACACAACACACATACACATGATCACACATCATATGTTGAGCAACACACGTGCAGGCATCCATACAGCCATAGAAACATATTCTCATTTCATCTCCACTATGTCTTGCTAAATTGTGTGACTCAATCATTTGTCATGTCTCTGATCACCAGATTGAGTTGGTCCAGTCCCTCTGCCTGTCTTCTGTCTCCCTGCTGCTGTCACCTATCTCTTCTTCTCAGTGTGTCTCCCCCTTTTATCTTCTCTTCTTCTCAGTGTGTCTCCCCCTTTTCTCTTCTCAGTGTCTCTCCCTTTTTTCTTCTTCTCAGTGTCTCTCCCTTTACTCTTCTCTTCTTCTCAGTGTCTCTCCCTTTACTCTTCTCTTCTTCTCAGTGTCTCTCCCTTTTCTCTTCTTCTTCTCAATGTCTCTTCCTTTTCTCTTCTCTTCTCTTTTCTTGTCACCTCTCTGCGTCCTCCTCACATCTTTAGCCTTTATCCCTCCCACTCCTCCTCTCTCTCAGTATACACGTGCAGTCTCTCTTGCTCCTGTGCTCCAGGTGTTGGCGTAGTATTGCCTTAAACAAATGTCCCGTGTGTGTCTCTGTGTGTGCATCTCTCACTCAGGTGCCCATTCTGTGTGTACTCCACCAGCAGGCCCGCGGCCCTGGAGTGCCACCTGAAGACCCACTGCAAGCCGGAGTACCGCTGCCGCATCTGCCAATCGGTGTGGGCAGACCAGGCCGAGCTGGAGGGGCACGCGCGTGCCCACCGGCTGGGCAACCACTACCGCTGCGAGCAGTGCGGCTACCTCTCCAAGACGGCCAACAAGCTGATCGAGCACGTGCGCGTGCACACAGGCGAGCGGCCCTTCCGCTGCGACCGCTGCAGCTACAGCTGCAAGCGCAAGGACAACCTCAACCTGCACAAGCGCCTGAAGCACGCCCCGCGCCAGAGCTACAGCTGCAGCCTCTGCCCCTTCACCACCACGCACCCCTTCGTCTTCAGCCGACACCTCAAGAAGCACCAGGGGGGAGGAGGGGGAGGGGAAGGGAGCGCCGAGGAAGGCGAGGCCCAGCAGGGCAGCTCTTGCCTGGGCCTGGGCGGAGGGCGGGAGGCCCTGCTGCTGCTGGAGGAGGAGGCGGGCCTGGGCGGCAGCAGCAGTGGGAGCGGCGGCAGTAACAGCAGCAGCCCCCTCATGAGCCTGTCGGCCTCGCAGGCCCTGCAGTCGGTGGCGCTGTCCATCAGGTGCAAGCAGCAGCAGCGCCAGGGCGCCTCGCCTCTCCAGCACTACCTCTCCGCCAACGGCTTGGCAGCGCCCACACCTCCGCTCCCGGCCCTGGCGTCTGCGTGGTCGCCGCGTGCCGGCTCGCTGGCGTCCAGCTACTACGAGCAGTACAGGAACTGTGAGCTGGCTCACCTCATCCCGCTCACCACACTCTTCACCATGCGCCGCTACGCGCCCCACGGCTTGCCCTCCTCCTCCTCTTCCTCCCCCTCTCCCTTCTCCTCTTCTCCCTGCCTCTCCAGACAGGGGCGCATCACATCCCTTCCTTCACCCAAAACTCCCAGCTCTCTCAAACACTCCTTCCTGGCTTACCTGGGACTGACCGAGCGCGCTAAAACTGTCTGACCTGTTGTCCTCCTTCCACCTTTTTCCTTTCATATTTTCCTGCATCCCTCGACTCCCTCGGCCCTCTTCATGCCTGAACTATTAGGTTAAATAAGACAGTCATCTGTACCACTTAAAAGTGGCTTCTTTCCAATCAAGGGCAACAAATGCCCAAATGCTGGCCAGAAGGCTAGCCACGGTAGAGACAATGAACCATTTATCAAAAAGAGAAGGAAAAAGGCTACATACTGAATGCATTTATATCAAAGCTGCTTTGTCCTCTTGCTTATATCAATCCAATTATTACTCCCTTTTGGTTTGTTTTTCTTTCTTTCTTCTCAAAGGTTTTTCAGAGACCAGGAAAAAACAAAACAAATAGTATGGCGTAATCCTTTTCTTTTTGACTAGGATAAAAAAAAGTAAGAAGAGTTAAAAGAAAAAAAAGAGAATTGCAAGCGCTATTTTTTTGTGCATTTATGTCTTTTTGCCAAGCATCAGATAGCATGCCTATGTGTTAGAATGGGGTTTGATTTGACATCATGTATGGGCTTTTTGTATGATATAATCTCCCAGGGTGTTTATAGGCCCTGTTCCCCAGCCAGTCCATGAAAGAGACTGCTTTCTATATTTAACAAAAAAAATGTCCTTTCTCCAAAGCCACGCCTCAAATCACGCACTTGATTATTTATCAGATTGTACATAGTTTGGCATTTGTTTGTTAGGTGGGTTATTTTTGGTCACTTGGCTTGGGTTGTTTTTGTAGATTTGGTGAAACCAAACACATTAACACTAATCTCACCTGTCTTATGGGCTGCCCCTTCTTTCGTAACTGCACGGTGGAGGAGCTGCTTTTCTCCCCTGATGGTGCCATGCTGGTGCCAGACCCATAGAGATCTCTGCCACGTGTGAAGCCTCCGGGGTGGTTGGCGGTACGCTGTAGCTAGTGATGTTCCCGCCATCCCTGAAACCCACCAGTGGCTGGTATCAGCAGTGGCATGACTAAGGCAGTGCAGAGACCATCGACGTGACCTTAAAGATGAGATGTGGGTCAGGAAAGCTCCTTGCAAATAGGTCATGTATTTAACAGAAAGCAAAGCTATGTCTACATTTCATCAGATATGGACTTTTTTTTTTCCGTGGAGGTGACTGGCAAGTCAGGGGAAACTCTGCAGACCCAGTCACCAAAGGCCGATTTAATGGTGCTTTTTGGAGGTTTTTTGTAATTTTGTGTAAAAAGAACTGTTCCAAAATGACTTGAATGAATGTATTTTATTTTCCTTTGGGTTCAATGTTAAAGTGATACAGAGGTAACTGGACTGAGTGTAACGTGAATTTGAGGATTGGAGTATATTATTGGTGGCCTTCTGTGTCTGGTTCTGTTCATCTTTTTGCATATTCAGTTTTTGTGTTATTTTTGGAATTTGTACTGAGCCTTTTAAAAATGTAGAATATGAAAATAATGATTACCTGTACTAACAAAAATTGAGGAATCATTGAAAAATGGCTCCAAGTGCAATGTGGATGCTGCCATTTAATGAGTTAATGATGATGTATGTAGAAGCTGGGCAGACATGGTACTGTTTTGACATCCCCCTCTTATATTTGAGTTGTGAATGTACTTCATCACATTTCAGAGACAGAAAGCACTTAGGCCCTCAAAAGTCTGACGTTTTGATGCCACCCATACATAAGCATGGTGACAATGTGTGGTCCTGATGATGAAACAAGCTGATCAATATGCCTTTCACCTGCTTTCTGTTGTCATTTTACTTTTGTGAAATGGAAGCTAAATTGAGACGTGATTTAATTGTTCTTGTTGAAGGGCAAAACCCATAGGAGGAAGACTCTCCTGCCCCTGACTCCTGTCTTTAAACTTGGAACACAACAGAGCCCAAATTAAACATCAGAGGTTAAACCCCCACCCACCACCACATCCCTGGTCCATAAAAGTTGCCAGGCTAAATTGAGATACGCCTTTTTTGCACAGTGCCGAAAATGTTGCACGTTTGAAAAAAGAGGAATCTATTTCTCAGAGCAAATAAAGAACATTTGACAACAAAAAACACAAATAATTGGAGCTCTCAGTACTGGACACTCCAAATGAAAGCAAAACATTTAACTTGGGTCATCTTTAAAAGTAATCCTCCATATCCCCACCCACCTATCTATCTATCCTCACAATGTTTGGAAAGTTTCTCAGCAATTAGCTATAAATTACCTCATTAATTAATGGTCAGGAATTCAGTGTCTAGAAATGGAGGGTTGTCATTCTATGCTATTAGTCACTGCTAGTTTTATATTTCCGAAATGCTGTAAGGTAAAGGAATAATCACTGGCAAAGTGCCAATTTTAGTTGCAATTTTGCCTCCTCTTGGGTGAGAATAGGAGTGTTATTGGATGACCCTTGTATTATCATTTTCCCCATGTATATATTCTTTCTGTTGATTATAAAAATGGTGGCGATATTCTTGGTGATTGAGTTGAGTTACTGAATCAGTTAACAAGTGAGGATATGATGGACATAAATAGTCACTCAGTGACGACTTGACCCTTTTGTCATTTTTTAACCTTTAAACTTGTGTCTATGTTCAGCATGCAGTTCTGGTGCTATGTTGTAACAAAATAAGGAGTTCCACTGCTTGATACAAACGGCTCCTTCTCTACTCATATGTTCTACCCCAGTGCCACTTGGTGGAAAGAAGTGGCCTGAGGCCCCAGAGGACACAAGTCAAACTTGGCTCTCTGCGGTCCATTCTGTGGACACATGCATATAAATCCTGTGTGTCCTTTTTTGGAAAAGCCTACCTTTTGGTTCTTATTCTTTTAGTCAGTCTGCCTTCAACAACTACCATGTCATGGTCAAGCCAACAGAAAAATCATGTCATGTTTCTTTTTGCCCTCACTCTGTTCCAGCACGTGCAGAACATGAGAATGGCTGTGGTCTAGGACGGCGCGTCCCAAACTTTGTTCTCGGCGTACCACCACCTACATCCTGACTCGGCCCTCGTACCCCCACCATCAGACACATAGAAACGTAACACATTCTATTGACGCATTCCAGGCATCATGTTTAATTAGCCGCCCTACATGATAACAAATAACAAAATCAAAATGTGCAACTGGTCTATGAGCTCTCACACTAAAAAAACAGTGTGGAGAACAACATTATGAAACACAAAGAACAAAGGAACATAGGCTTAAGATTTTTTTTTTTTATTATTATTTTAAACACCTTTCCGACATTGCCCTTTTCATCTCGCGTACCCCTAGTGGAAGCTCGTGTACCACTGGTGATGCACGTACCACAGCTTGGGAATCCCTGGCCTAGGATATTCTTAAGCTAATCTAATTTTAAGTACTTCTTTTAAATATTTTGCCTGATCATAAGCAGCATCATTCGGCTACTATTTTTTATATGGTTGTTTTCCATTACAAGACTTACAAACTGCATGATATTGCTCTCTTGGTCTCTTTTTGTTCTAGTTCTTTGCACTTATGTTGTATCCTCTCAGTACTAACTTACTGTAAACATGGTTTGCAGTTGACTGCGTAAACAATACTGCATTTTCAACAGTCCGTTCGCTTAGCATTTTTCGCTATATTTTATGACAAGGCTCAACTTTTTTTTCTATTTTGTTCTACTTTTGGCACTTGGTGATACAAATAATTGGTATATGCTGTAAAAAAGCTTTTTTATGACTTCATTCTTAAGGCTGTACAGGGTTGTTTGTGACAGTAACTGGTAATTAGACCATTTGTACTTTTTATTTGGTTTTGTATTTGGTTTGGTTCTATGTTTTGGCATCCTTTTATGTTCCGATTGCCAGTTCTAAATGTAACAGAATTTGAAAGTAAAGCTCACATCAGATATTACACTGAATGTCTCGTGTCTGCTCTCTTCCTATGATGATTCTAACTAAATGTCAAGAGTGATAAAACCAAACATGAATGAAAAACTATTTTAGCTATCAGTTAACCTAGAAGCATTTCTAAAAGGTGTACTTTAGTTCTTTATAAAGCCAAACAGTCATAAATTACTGAAAACATTCACTAAGACAGTTTGTATCTTTTTGTGCTTCAAGTTCTTCTGCTTTACAAAATACATACATAGTGCCACATTCTTGTCCTAAAATTCAATACCCTCGTTAAAGACTGTCACAAGCCACCATAACTGCATTGGTGTGTGTGTGTGTATGTGAGTTCAGGCTTTCAGAACAAGTCAGAGGTGGGTCCCACCTCCTAATGAGAACAGATGAAGCAGAGACAAAGCGTTTGCCAGCATTACGCCATCCATTCATCTCCATTAGGCCTGTGAAGCTGCACTGCACCTTCAACCTGAGCCTCACTAGAGCTGCCACACTCCTACAGACAGGGAAATACACTGCACACAACAGTCTGGTACAGGCAGTGGACATAAACGTACCCTACAGACAGGCAAATACACTGCACAAAACAGTCTGGCACACAGTGAAACGTACAGAAGAAACCTACAGACAGGCAAATGCACTACACAAAACAGGCTGCTACACACAGTGGACATAAACGTACCCTACAGATAGGCAAATACACTGCACAAAACAGTCTGGTACACACAGTGGACATAAACATGCAGAAATCACTAGAAAAAATGTATGTACAGTATATATACAAAATCACACATCAGTAGATAGGATGTTATGTGATGTCTGGGCCAGTCATTCATTCCGCAATATTATACATCCATTTTTTTACTGATGCAATACTGGGAAATAAACCGGTAACCCTAATCCTAACCTCTAACACTAACTCTAACCCTAATCCTAAACCTAACTTGTTATGACAAAAACTGTCACTTAATAACAGAAGCGTTATATCATAATAGTTTATGACTTGTTTATGACATGTTCATCACAGTGTTGTCACTCTTATGTCGATACTGTCAAGTAAAGTGTAACCAATAAACCTCTAGTTACTGTGGTACTGTGTACTGTCCACTAAAGTCTGTGACATGTCATGGTTTGCCTTTAATGAGACCCTCTCTTGCAGGTTCTAAAACATCTTAATCACTTCAAAGCAGAACCATAGGGACCACAGAGCTTAATGCACTTCGGCCAGAGCAGTTGTGCTGATTAGCCAGTATGTATCTTGGGAAGGACACACACACACACAAACACACAAAAAAACGATTTTTTTTAGCCATGAGTAACTGGTTTTGAAGGCACTATCTCACCCATGTTCATACCAACTTATACTAATAAGACAAAATCATCTGAAATCTGTGCTGACAGAGTTCTGCATTAACTTCAGTGTAACATTTTCAGCTCATGATCTGTATGAAGATGCATTTCTGGATAACTGATACAACATAAACAATGGTTTGTGGATGTTGCTTAATTTAAATGAAAAAGCCTAACTAAAGCTTATTTAACCATGAGTACAATTCTAAACACAAAAATCATTGGGTCAGTTCAACACTCCCGCATGTCACATGACTGCTTAGGTCAAGACACGTTGCTCATTCACTGACTTTGCCCTTTAAATTAGGGCCCAATGTATTATTTTGGATACATGTTTTTGTTGATATCTATATTAATCACTCGCCATTCAGTAAATATCAACACAGGTAAGTATTGAAACATGGTGAAGTAAAGTCAGTAGCATTGCAGTATTTTGTAAACGTCAATTGGAAGTACCCATCCTCACATTCATTCAATCAAATGAATTATTTTGGTTTGAATGTATATCAACCACCTACTTAATTACAAATAAAAAACATTTTAATACAATAGTTAATAGAAGTTATTTTGTCATCTTATCACACTACTCATAAATACATTATCATAAAAAGCCATTACATAGACAATACACTACCAGACATATTTCAATTGGACACACACATAGAGGAGGTCTTACGAAGTTACACTGGGACAACTTTGGACATGTTTGTTTGTTTTATTTGTTCCACTAAAATGTTGTGTGGGCACATGCCCAGCCAAGGTCAATGAGCAGGATACCAACAGGTCAGTTATTTTTAGCTGTGAGGGGGAAGTGTTGACATAGCTAAATACCTCTTGTGTAAAGGTCATATAGTAAATCACACTTACAATGGCTTTTTGGGATGGCTCACTGCATCACTACTGGAGCCTTATTGTTCTTAGAAGATGGAGATATGACACCTCAAGCATCATAGCGGTGAAGACACACACACACACAGGCACACGCGATTATTAGTAGTAGTAGTAGTAGTAGTAGTAGTAGTAGTAGTAGTAGTAGTAGTAGTAGTAGTATGTCACAGGCAATAACTGGATAACTGTTGGCAGGGAAAATGCTCTGGACTGATTTTGAACTGAAGCAAACATTGTGATCAGATTCTGAGGGGAGCTGGTAACTGCAAGACTAGGGAAAAAATAAATGTATACATGTAAATACATTTACATCATATATGAATGAAGTGGTTGAACCAAGATATAACACTAAAATGTATCATGTTGACGGACAACAAGAATTATACAATACACAACAATAATACTGTAATAATTTCCACTGAGGTCAGCACTCAGGCTTTTCTGAGCCCTTGCCTTTGTGTGTGCGCTTGTCTGTGGTTGGACAGCGAGGTGAGTTTTTCTCGGCATCGCTGTGGCTGCAGCTGTCTGCTCAGCACAGACCTCTGACACCAGCGCATGAAAGTTGGCAGCAGACGATCGATCGGCCGTTGGCTTTTTTGTTTGTAGGGTTGAGGCTGGCCCTGGCTTCATTACACACCAAGTCCAGCCACAGGGGAGTCTCTCTCTCTCTCTTTTCCTTCCTCTCTCTCTCTCATTCATGTCTCCTGTGTTTTCTTCATTTTCACTGTCTCAGTACCTATTTCTCTCTCTTTCTCTCGTTCCCTCTCTTTCCCTCTCTTTCTCTCATGCTGCAGTGGGCATTTCCAGACCAGAGGAGCTTCCTACTGTTTGCCAAAAGTGTAATCCCGCCATGACCCTGAATGACCCCACCTCAAGAGGAAAGCTGCTTAGAGGAGGGGTTTGAAGGGAGGGCTGCATGTCTGCAGGAAACCCCCAGCTGCCTGGCTGCTTCTGCCTGCTCTCCCCGCCACCCCCACCCCTCCCCCTCCGAGTCCCTCTCTTTCTCTCTTTCTTTCTCTCTCCCTTTATAGCTCTCTCGTTCTTGGTCTCCTGTGTTGGCCTGCAGCATCAATATTTCCCAGGCTCTCTCGCTTCACCTCCATGCGGCCAGGCCAGGCTTGAGTGTGTGAGGAGGCACTGCGTGCTAAGTGAAGACAGATCCCCTGCTCTTGTCTTGGAAGAGGAAAACAAATGGAGCAGGGCATGGAAAAAGACGGCACACAGTGAAAATTAGAGCTGGTTGGAATACTCCAGGAGGAATTTCAACAAAAAAAAAGAGAAAGAAATACCAAGCTCTGGAATCGATTATCTCCTCACAAATATCACAGACATAGAACATTTGGTGGATTTTGTTTCTAACTGAAATTCCTATCAGACATTGGGGTTCACCCTCTGAGGAGGGTAGCTGTTGGCTCTATCCTCTTATGGGGGCAGTGTTTTCTGTACATTTACCAGTGAGCAAGTATCAATCAATGAGCATTCCTGAATGGGTATTTCTACTGTGTGTGTGTGTGTGTGTGTGTGTGTGTGTGTGTTAGAAGAGGCGAGAAAAGCAAACAACATGGCACATTGTGGCCAAAAAACCCCAGAAAGCAGAAAGATTGAAGATATTATGTGACACAAACAGCAGTGAGTAATCGTTATACAAAGGGGGGCAGTTGGACAGATAATCTGCACCATATCTAACTCACAGACGGGGCATAAACAAGACAAGTAGGAACATGCATTTCCTGTCAGCCCTGACCCAGCTAACCTCAACCTCGTCAAACCCCCCCGTGGCGCGATCCTCCACTGTAGATGAGGCTAGGATTATACCACCATGGCACAGCAGGGGGGTTGACAATTTGGAGGTGCAACAGAGGAGAGGGGCATGGGGCAGACGGAGACGGAAAGGAGGTGTGTTTTGATGTTAACACACTGCTTAACATTAGAAACATATTGTAGCACACACAACCCTGGACTGCACAAATGATATTAAATGTGGTGTGGATACATATGTGTGTGGGTATACCTACACTCACAATTTAAAGCCCAACCGTGCCTAAGATTGAAAAAAAAAAAATCAATTGAGACACTGACAGTGAACCTCAGCATACTCGAGGGTTACCATGGCACCAAAGCCCACAAAGCAATCGCGGGGTCACTAGGTCTCCATGGATACGTAATCATCAGCTGAAGCATAATAACATCAATACCCCATTGCACTGCAAAGCCACTGACAGGCAAACAAACCATTTATTTTCCTCTCAATCTTCTTTTTTTTGGTAGTGTGTATTTAAGAGATTTTTGGTAGTGTGTATTTATGAGTATGATTGGCTACAGGAGGGAATTTAAATGAGAGCATGAAGGTTATTTTGATCAGGCATCTCATGGTCTCTTGATATCTCACACAGCAGCATATGCTTCTTGTCCACCTTTGATCGACTACCCTGACACTGCCCTCTGTATCACAAGGGGTATGGGGGTCAGATGACATAAAGGGTATGGCTGGGGTATCGCAGAGCCTCCAGGTGGCAGCATTGCACCTCTTTAAGTTATTCTGCAAGGCTGACCGTGAAGAGGAGATGGCTATCTGGGTCAGGACTCAATGTTCTCAGTCACAGAGTCTTTGTATTGCTGATCTTCAGATATGAAAGAAAGAATGATATGGTGCGGGTGTTTCATAACAACTCATACATTCACCAATATTTTTTTCATTTATGTTGAACAGAGAGATTTGTATAGGTTTGTTCCACCTATTGTCTCTCCAGAGAAGATGAAATGGCCTTGAAAGAAAGAACGAAAAAGAGCTAAAAATATAGACTGTTTTTAAAAGGCCTTGTGATTGCAGTTATTGGAAGCCCTTCCAAAATCACTTAAAGCCCTCTTATAGCCTCTCGTCTCCAATTAAGATTCTGGGAATTCAGCCATTAATGCTGATTTTAAGGGAGCACAGGTCAAACAAATGAGGACCTATCTATCCAGGAGTTCATTTTATCCCCTACCTCTCTCTGAAGTAAAGCTGAGATATCTGCCATGTACGTGAACAATTCTGAACTTTAATTTGACATATTAGAGAGTCTTTGCACAGCATTTTCTTCTACATCTTTTACACCTCATATTTGTATGATTACACCTCATATTTGTATGATTACACCTCATATATGTATGATTACACCTCATATTTGTATGATTACACCTCATATTTGTATGATTACACCTCATATATGTATGATTACACCTGTATGATTACACCTCATATTTGTATGATTACACCTCATATATGTATGATTACACCTCATATTTGTATGATTACACCTCATATTTGTATGATTACACCTCATATTTGTATGATTACACCTCATATATGTATGATTACACCTCATATTTGTATGATTATTGTGGCCCTTTACATACATGCTCTTCAAAAACTATTTTAGAATGAAAGGTATTGTAGTTATCTATCTATATGTTTTTTGAACACAGTCTATGGCTATGTAGCATTTTTGTAAAATATGAATTACAATACCACTATGAATTACAATACCTTTCATTCTAAAATAGTTTTGAAGAGCATGTATGTAAAGGGCCACAATAATTTGGTCATAATGGTACTGATGTTATAGGGTAACATTGTAGATTGTGATGTCCAAATACAGTAAACAGTACTGTAAGCCTGTTTGCATAGTGAAATCAATTTTTATTCTAAATGCTCTATGTTAATGCTGATGGTTCCCTGCAATGTGTATGTTTACAAGGAGATAATTGCTTGAAAATTCTTTAACTAAGGATACCCGAGTCCTGCCTAATTTATTTTAATTCATCTGAAAATTCCTGAGAAGCAAAAGATAAATAAACATGTAATGACACCAACATACAATGAAATCTGACACCACTATTCACTAACAGATCCAACATAGCAAGAACCTTCATTTCAGACTTTAGACAGATAGACAGGACACTGTTGGACAACACAAGATAGACAAGAAAATCTAGGACAACTGAAACAGGCATTCTGAAATGTACAAGCAATGCTGAAAGAAAAGTCTCCTGTGATTTTTTATTCACATAAATAAAGGCACTATTCTCACCTTGGAAAAAAAAAAGTAATTTTGTTTATTGTACAGAGCCCTGGAAATATTCCCACAGGTCAGGAGTCATATCAAAGGTAGCTCCAAGTGCTTTATCTAAATATTCACAAAACTGTGAGAACGCTCTAACATACATGCACACAGCAAACACAGAGAGTACATTTGAAAAGCCTGAATGGGGAAATGGAAAACACCTGTCTCCGTCCCAGCTTGCCAGACGCAGTGTGTTCGCTTGTTGGCACCTGTGCCAGACCAGTGGTGCCGTGTGGTCAGCAAAAGTTTACCCATCTGCCCGTACCAGTAAGAGTGCCCTCTCTCCACATGTCCAGCAACAAACCAATGGGCACTCCGGCTGAGCCCTGGCATTTCTCCCAGACATGTCAGCCTGGCGCGACAACACTGCCCTCTCCACGGCACTTACACTCGCCAGCCCACTTCTCTAGTCATGACCTGCATGCACACACACACACACACCTGTCAAAGAGATAAGTCAGGCCATGTGGTTTCCGCCCAGGTAGGCCTACTACTGCAATCCAGCAGGCTTGGCCTGATGATAATTTCAAGTTTAGATTCCTATCTCAGATAGGAAATGATATTGGCATTGGCAACAAACAACATCACTTCTCAAATGGTAAAATTCTGGACATAATACTTGAAGTATTAACTTCTACCAAATACAAAACTAATACATAAACTAAAGTATTAACACTGGCCACACAATGTCAGTAAAGTCTGAAATATTTCAAGTGCAAGTACTGTGGTGTCTTCTGTAGTGATGTTTGGTGAGTCTAGAGAGCTGTTATGTCCAGAAGGGAAATTTCCTTTTCATGTTGATATTCTATATCATGTTGAAATCCTTTGTTTAAATAACCCTTAGGTTTCAACATAAAATGTGAGCTTTTGAAATCTATCCTAGTATCATCATCCTGTATATCTTGTAGTGTATGTTGTGTGTGATGTCTTAAGAATGACCTTGAATTTCCCCTTGTGGATCAATAAAGTATCTATCTATCTATCTATCTATCTATCTATCTATCTATCTATCTAGTAATCTTTCAAACTTAACTAAGTGAAAACACGTCAGGAAAGAGCATCAGTCATTAACCAACCACATTTACAACCTCTCAAAATTTCAAATCAAACTAATTACCCTTCAGATTTTTCAATCAAATCAAAGATTGATTTGAATCAATTTACCACACTGCATAAATACTTAATTGGATTAGAGCTGGTGTCGGTGTTAAAATCACACACACAAATCACAAAAGCTAGAAAAGCCAAACAACCAAAAAACATTTCACTTGGTCCAGCATATTGCGACCATAACATTGATTACAAGAGATGTGAGAGACTGACAATGAACAGTACAGTACATGCACCCTGATGGCAACTCGATGAAGAATTTATGATTGGAGGTGATTGGAACAGCATGAGTTACATCAGCTAGTCATGGCAGAAAACCTCTCATCACTTGAGATTTTTTTTTAGATGAGGGAAATGTGATCAAGAGTCAAATTAAGAGAGAGACACCATAATGCTTGCCCTGACCTGATCTGTAGTATCTGGCATATAACAACTTAGCACTCTAACTTTTGATTTCAAGCTACTTCAACTTTTATCTGTCAACAGGATGTTGTTACAAACCTCATAGGAAAGAATACTGGCCTGCAGACGTTGTGCAGCTGAACTCAGTTAAGTAGGCCTAGCCATGGCAATTAGGATTATAAGTGGACGCCTTTCATGGCCTCGAGGGGGGCTCGCTGCCATCTTTGGCTGTGTTTTCTTTTTTAAACCATGGGCAGCAGAAGTTTGACGTGGCAAGACATCATGTACTTGTCTCTATCTATGATTGAGCAAAACAGGCTTAATTGTTATTGCACACGTTGATTGGACAATGGTTATCAAGTGCCCAAAATAGCAACTTGGACTGATCAAATCCCACTCTGAGACCAGATGGAATTCACTAAGAGAATGCTGTCAGCGTTCCCTCAGATGCCAATAAATCACTTGGTGGGATTCATCCTGCTCTGATATCATCTTCAAACCATAACTACAAATAATTATTCACACAAATACATTACCAGAGACCACTGAAGCTCCCCTGGTCTCCTCCACCCCCCACCCCCCCTTAATACCACTGAGATTATCATTTTTACAGGAACCTCTACACTGGCCCTCTAAAGAAGAAAATGAATCCATTTCAAAGATTCTGTTTGAGTTTGCTTTCCCATTTTTACATGTATTATTATTAGAGACTGCAGTACAACTCACAGGCAATGAACAATAATTACCCACCTTTGCACTGGCCAGAGTCAGCTACCTCCACCGTATTTATTTGTAAGGCATCTAGAGGTGACATCTCCAGCTGCATGAATAGGAAAGAGTCTGCTCTCTGTCCACTCTACCCACTCCAACATGTCACTTGCTGGATTACTGCTGTGGTGCCAGTCTTGAAAAAGAGGCCTAGAGGAAATGCTTTGCACACTGATCTGTCAGCAAGACAGAGAGAGGCGAGCCATCACAGATATAAACTCTCTCTCTCTCTGTGCGTATGTGTGTGTGTGTGTGTGTGTGTGTGTGTGTGTGTGTGTGTGTGTGGAGAACAAACACGGCAGGGAGAGGGGGCTTGGTCAGGCCGCAGAGCGTGACCAGCAACCTCCTTCTGAACACAGCTCACTGGCAAGGTGGGAGGGTGACACTTCACTCAACACACATGCAAAAACACTTCACACTCAGGGGTACATTTCCCAAAAGTTAAGTTGAACAACCACCTTCATATACTAGCTAAATGCGTCCTAAAATGAGTCCTAAAAATAAAAGCATTTGGAACACTCTCCACAGTCCTGATCAATACATTCTTTTGCCACTCTGTTTTTATGATTCCCGTAGAAACGAAGCCATTCCATTTCATACTCAGCTATTGTAGCTCTCGTACACCACATCAACATGTGCCTGTGTTTGCACCATATTGAGACAAGCTGTGAGTGAACCATAGCCATTTGTGCAACGTGCTGAAAAGTGTGTTTGATGCAAATACGGTTTGTTGGAGAGGGAACAAAGAAAAGCACTGAAATAGCTTTGACAAACAAAACTTCCCAGCGTCAGCAACAAAGACCTTGCCCTTGCATCGCTTACAAGAAATTATCACTTTAAATGCTAAACATGTAAATGAAGTAATTTCCAGGAGACTGAAATGGCAGACTAGAATCCTAGCTATTCTTTTTTAAAAGGCCATCCACAACTTTTTGGCATATACTGGGACAAAAGGATGTCGAAACGATTTGTGATTTGTGGCAGATTTTGTGAGCGGGGGTGTACAGGCGCTCCCCACCCTAAGAGATCATGGCCAGTCTGTCAGTGTTAGTGTATTGCTTGAAGGGGGAAGTCAAAACCTAATGAAGTCATCAGTATTCAGACAGTGTCTTTGCTCCTGGTGGTAGACAGAAGCAAACGACAAGGACTCAGAGCTTAGGGTCTCAGGAGGCAGGGCACATATTTCCCTCCGAACACACACAGGCAGACAGGAATAATCGATGAACACGAATGACCATGCAAGAGCAGCAGGACAGACATAGCAATGAAGCAGTGCCACCAACACTGACCAGAGCCTTGAGACTTCTACTCTCCTGGTCCTCACCATCCTGCATGCATACATACATATCTCTCTCTCTCTCTCTCTCAAACAAAACAGATTCTTTCAAGATGACGGTGGCCAGGAGGCAGGAGGTGCTTTTTACATAAAAGATCATTATTTTCTGTGACTTGGCTGCCTCCTAGTGTTCTGATACAAGACTTACAACACAACAACACAAATATTTAGATTGATTCAAGAAAGGATTTTATCCAAAATGACTTGCCATACAGGAGATGAATTGTATCTGTAAGTGTGATCCCTTGAAATCTCAAGCATAAATGATGATTAAAAGGTTCAATTCAGTAAAAGGTTAAATTCTAACAGTGATTGTCCATTAGTGAGGATGAGATATTCACATCATAGTTCACCCTAAGAGCAGCTGTTATTACACACGCCTCCACCTGGATTCTGATCAAAGACACACACATCACACTGAAGGTCCAGTCTCAGTCTAACAACTCCACCAGTCCCTGTGTGCTCCCCAACACTCTCATCTGTGCTGCAGAATCAGAGCAGCGAGCGCTTCAAGTGAATCTCTAGCATAGGAGATGTGCTCATCATGCTAGACTGACAGCAATGCTTTGGAGCCCTGCTCTTGCTCATGAGGTAGTGGAGGTGAATGCCTTGAGGAGGAGGTCTGCGGCCAGACCGGGTGAGATCTCCCCGCGGGTCACCCTCTCCTCCAGCAGGGGCAGCGCTGAGCGCACAGAGGGGTGCTCCTGGAAGTGCCTCAGCGCGTTCTCCTGGATCAGGCTCCACATCCACACCTTCTGCTGGCTGCGCCTGCGCGTCTGCAGCTCTCCACTGCACAGGCCCGCCGACCTGAACGCCAGCATGGTGCTCCACAGCTCAGTCACGCCCTCTCCTGTTTGGGACGACACACGGACCACCTGCACAGCAACGCAGACAGAGCAAGGAGGGATGAGGAGGAGAGATGACACTACTAGAGGGAAGAGTGCAAAACTGTCTGGCACATCCCACTGAGTATATATAAAGGTGTTTGGTATTTTAAAGCAACACCAAAGCACTTTTCCTGTCGCACGCACGCTATTTGTTTATCTAGCACTGGCTTTGGAAATAACAATGTCTACAGACAAGGTAGAGTATGTTGCATGATTTTATGAAAGTATGATGTATTACGACATCAGAAGCAAGTCAAGTTTGTAGTTTCTTATGTCTCATTCCATCGAACTACAAGTCTGCTACCCGATCTGGCCAACTTGCATAGTGCGGTTATAGCCGATAGAGGGTCGCGAAGAGAATGCAGAAGTGCCGTTCACCCTGTTACGAGTTGATGAACCACTGAAACGATTTTGGAAACGATATTTTAAGGTACAAAAAAAAAAAAAAAAAACTCTTTGGTGTTGCTTTAAGCCCCTGATGTCGTCTTCCAGGCAGCGCTGCATGGAAGGCACTAGGGTTAGGCAAGGGTTAGGGTTAAGGTTAGGGTTAGGTGCCTTGAACTCGATGGTCGCAGCGCTGCCTTGAAGTCGACAGTGGGGGCTTAAAACACCATCGAGACACTATATGACCACCCTGCAGTGCAGTGGCATAATAGCATTAATATATTTTTAATAACGAAATTCTGTTGTTCAAAATGGACTGTGGAATGTTGAATGTCTTGCCCTTTTTATTTGAATATAAATGCATATATGAGACCAGACCTGGACAAACGCAAGGATGGTAAATGACTAACAGCTAAAGAAAGGAGCTGGGTGTTAAAATACATCCTCTCTTCTCTATCAATCTGCCTCGAACATTCACCCTTAAGCTAAAAGGTAACAGCCACACAAACAATTCCTCTTCGTCTCTTTCCCGACATGAACTTTTGGAAGAAAAAAGAAGTGAAAATCAATACAGACGACAAACCATCCTTCAGTCAGAAGGAATGCATCCACCAGCACTCAGCCAAGACGAGGCCAGAGGCTGTGCTCTGTGTGGGTGGCCCTCTAATCAGCTAAACGCATGACACAGCACTCTGCTTCGCCGGACAGCCATGCTGGCTCTGTGCCACAGCAAAGCAGATGCAGTCAGGGAAAGAGAGAGTGGGAGGAAGCCGTAGAGAGAGAGAGAAAAGAAGAAAAGATCTGCAAACGATGACTATGAAACGATGACTAGTATCAGGTTACTTCAAGTTTTACTGAACTGACGCATTACAAAGCAATACTTGCACAATAACAACAAAATAACAATAGTCAACCTTCGGGCAGCTATTTTAGGCATACAGGAACAGGTTTCTATCTAAATCTACACAGACCTTAAAAGTACACATCTGAAATCAGTTTAAATCTGCACAGACCTTCAAAGTACACATCTGAAATCAGTTTAAATCTGCACAGACCTTAAAAGTACACATCTGAAATCAGTTTAAATCTACAAAGACCTTAAAAGTACACATCTGAAATCAGTTTAAATCTGGAATATATATATATATATATATATATATATATATATATATATACACTGTATATTGCAATGCATTCATGATTTTTCAGTGTTTGCTCAAATAATGGATAAATGGGCCATCATGTGGATCATTTCACACATATTTCATATGCCACATTTTATCGCATGGCTAATGGTGATAGTGAAAATAAACAGAGCATTCAGGTGAAGTGACCCGTTACTTCCGATCTGAGGTAATTCTTCTATGAGCTGAAAAGCTAAAATTCAATAGGGTCAGGACTAAATAAGTGGATGAGAGAATCAAACCTTTGGGTTCCAAGACTTAGACTTCTTCCTCAACAGCTTCAGGGCACTGGTGTATTCTGCTTGTATCCGACGAGCCGGAACCACTAGGTCCCCATCGTACTTAGTCACTACCACCAAGTCTGCCATCTCAATAATACCCCTCTTTATTCCCTGTGTAATGAATTAACATAAAAAAGTGTGGCATTTTAGAGAGTTAATCATAGACAGAAACACAGGACTTTCCTGACAATGGCAATAAAGAGCTGAGGGTGCTGATTATGTCTACATTTCAATGTCATCTACTGTAGTTACAGTACCCTCCAGAATTATTGGCACCTTTGGGAAAGTTGACTAAAAACAGGTATACAAAACAATCTTTTGGTGATTTATTATAATCTCACAATGAAAACAATGAGGAAAAATCCAACCTTGAAGAGAAGCAAATTTATTCAGAGAAAAAGGAAAATCTCATAATAATATGTTTTAACAAAAACACATCACCCACAATTATTGGCAGCCCTGCTTGTAATACCTTCTTAAGCCCCCCTTTGACAATAAAACAGCTTGTTATATTCTCCTGGCACCCCATAACCAAGAGACTAAATCTCCCCAGATCGCCCAGATTCCTAAGTCCACACTTGTGCATTCTCCTTTCTGACTCACCTGACTGTTTTTTTATGGACTTTAGATCAGGGGACTAAGATGGCGATGGCAGAAGCTTGATTTTGTGTTCAGTAAACCATTTTTGTTTTGATCTGAACTTTGTTTTGGTTCATTGACCTGATGAATGATCCAATCATGACCCACTTTTAGTGTCTTGGCAGAGATTGACAGATTTTCATTGAACTGTTTTTCTTGGGGTTCATGATACCATGCACCTTAATTAGATTCCCAAGGCCTTTGGGAATAAAAACAGCCCCACAATATCACAGCCCCTCCACCATAATTCTCATTAGGGGTTCTTTTCAGTATAGACATTCTTGCCAAACAGCGCAATTTTCATTTAATCTGACAATAGACCACAATTCCAGACAAAGTCACTGTACCATTCAGTAACTCCTGCCATTTACATTTGTAATTAAATGACTGGAAAGGCATAGTATGGCCTGGTATGCCCTAGTGATGCTCTGGTATATTATTAGTGAGGTCACTTTTAAAGATTTTTTTGGGAGACTTGGTGACCCCAAGATGATACCTTTTTTCTGTTACTCTCCAACAGTGGTTCTTATACCCTAGTGAAAAGGAAAGTTAAGAACTACTTATGAAAGTTCACAGACACTCTGGGGTGCGTTTCCCAAAAGCAACCTGTTAGCAACTTGGTTGGTTGGTTGGCAATGGGAAATTGCATTGCAACCAAAAAAGTTGCTTACTTAGTTAGCAACTATGCTTTTGGGAAACACACCGCTGATTAACTTAAAGGACTTGAATATAAATAGGAAAATGCTTCTGTTACATTTTGTATGTACGATTTTCTAGGGTGCTAATAATTGCGGGCAACATGCTTTTGTCAAAAGAATCTATTTTCATTTTTCTCAGAATAAACTTGTTTCCCTTCAAAGTATTTTTCATCATTGTTTTCATTGTGAGATTACAATAAATCACCAAAAGATTACAATATCTGTTTTATACCTGTTTTCAGTCAACTTTACCAAAGGTGCCAATCCTTCTGGAGGGTACTGTAACTAAATTACAACTATATAATTATATATACATAATATTAATAATACAAATATTTTGGAATAATAGTAATTATTTTACAAAGCATCCTCTTCAAAAAATAAATCCAATTGAAACAGTTAGTCTTTATGGGTAGCATGGGTTTTATTTTAGAGCAGGATCCACAAAAGGTTCTGGGAGAAGGTTGTTGATATCAGAGCTCAAAGGCCAGTGAAATGGCACCTGTCCCTTTCAGGATCCTGAAACAATGTTCTGATTTTCTGAAATTGTTTATGGCTCAGTCAGAGCCACTATGCTTGTTTCCCCATTTACAGAGTCATGGCTACATATGAACCAATATGTAACAATGCATTGAGTCAACACACCACTGATATCCATAAATGCTGCCAACAGAGACTCTCTGCCATCCACAAACCCAAAGCACTTTAAGTGTGCTTCAAAAATGATTGTGGCTAAAACCATTGGTTAACTCACTAAATGCTGAATTCACATGTACTGACCAATACAAATCTGGGTCATTCTGTTTCAAATCAGATAAGGTTGTTGCTGCACTGTCTCAGATTTTGTTCAAACATTGTCTTTATCCTGAATGAGCCCTAGGGTGGTCCTTAGCCAGTCCAACAAAACTGTTCCTTTTAACATCAAAATTAGAAATATGCAAACATTTTGACAAAAAATGATAATTAGAGGTAGCTCAATCATGTGAAAGATTGCCTATGTTAAGCTGTGCTGCGTTATGGTGATATGCAAGTAATATTAAAAGTTGCTGCAAATGAACTACATTTAATTGAAATCAGAGCAACACTGACATGATAACAATGACAACAATGCTCAGCCAGTGTTGACTTTTTGCAGTCTGGATAGATCCGTCAGTGATCTTCCATTCTAATAGATGGCAGATTTGATCCAACTAATTCTGGTATGGTGGAACCAATCAAATAAACTTCACTTCTTGTTTTTGCCATGATTTTGCTCTTGGTACACAACACAACTGCAAGCAAAGCTGAGCAAGGAATGGTGATGGTGCCTTTTCCTCATACAGCTGAGTGGCACATATTTGGGGTTCCGTGGACACAATTGTTTAAATGTTTTAATGAAGACCAAAAAATGTGCTCTAAACCCAAACAATAACCAAGGTGATCATCAATAGAAATATGTATTGATTCCACCAGGAAAGGTAAATCTGCTAAACCGGGTCATGGATGGATTAATTCTGATTTGGTTTCTACAATAAGTAAACTGAGATATGTATCTAAAATATGTATCTAAAATACATATTTAGGAATATATGGTGCATTAGATGCTTTAATGGAGATTGTTTTGGAATTTGACTAGCCAGTTACAATATCAATTCAAATGATCTGTTTTTATGAAAATCATCAAACAGAAAATCATCTCAAAGTTTAAAGCTATTGAGCTACCAGTAATTATTATGTTACTGGCATAAAAATTGGCATGCTGTATTTTCTCATATAAAGGAACAATTTGAAGGGTTAAGAGCATGACAATTGGAGACTTCAAAAAGGACCACCCTAATGAGCACCTAAAGCCATTTGTTAGCCCTTTATATCATAAAGTTTAGTTTAAAAGACTGATAAAATTATATTGTAAGCGATGATTGGGCATTAACATCTTGAAAAAGTATTATTCATAGCCAGCTCAATCCTTACAAAACCAAAATGTTTGCAACAGATTTGTGGCAAGTTTGTGGGTGATTTGTGGCAAACAAATGAGTTCCCTTAGCCTGGAAAGCCAGACCGAACTTAACCCTGCACAAAAAATGTAAGGTCAGGAAGTTCGATCTACACTTGTTCTGTTGAGAAGCAACTATGCCCAAACCAGAGCTGTTAGGACCAATCAAGTTGTCTAGCCGAGCGAGGTTCGTAAAACAAGTTTGTGATTTTCAGTCATTTTAGTGTTTTTCAGTCATCAAAGGACTGGTTTTGTATGTGGGTTAGCTAGTAAGAGCATTAAAATCTATATGGAAATAGTCCTTTGTATGGGTATTTAGTGTATAAAGTGCCAATGTTGTACCATAGATAAATAGTATGCATAGGTACAGTGTAATTAAATTTAAATCTCTCACTTTGGCCTATAGGACACTGACTGGATCTGCTCCTAGTTATTTTAATTCAATAATCAAGCCTTACATCCCCAACCGCCCACTGCAGTCTTCTGATAAGCGTCTGTAATGTCGACCAGTCATAAAAACTAATTCAAGACTCTCCTTCCTCAGTGGTTCAATGTTGGTGGAATGAGTTGCCCAGTGCTCTCCGTTCCTGTGGTAGTTTTGGGTCATTTAAGAGGGGTCTAAAGACATTCCTGTTCAACAAGTACTTAGTTGTTTAAGCACTTATGTGTTATGGTTTGTATAATATTGTTTTATTTTCATTAGGCTGTTGATTAATTTGACATTATTGTTTATTATTGATATTCTCCTTAATGTAGTCTTACCATGTCATTGTTTTTATATTATTGATTGAATGGACATTATTGTTTTATTATTGCTTTTCCTCTCATTTTCATTGCTTATTTTATTAGGCTATTGATTGAATTGTTATTGTTGTTTATTATTACTATTCTCCTTATTATATTTGACCAACA
Source organism: Alosa alosa (assembly GCF_017589495.1). NCBI lineage: Eukaryota > Metazoa > Chordata > Actinopteri > Clupeiformes > Clupeidae > Alosa > Alosa alosa. The sequence goes on from NC_063189.1 coordinate 33,331,866, forward strand.
TTCTAATCTGTTCCCTGTTCAATTTTAAATATTATGTTGTTTTGTATTTGTGTGTCGCTTTGGACAAAGGCGTCTGCCAAATCCATAACCATAACCATAATTAACTATGCATTTACCTTTGGAACATTGCCTCTTTGTATACTACTGTCCCCACACAGTTTGACATGTTCCTACTAGCTATCCTACATACCATTTTAGTCCTTTGAAAATGACCAAAAAATGCAAGGACACCTTGTCTATTCCTTATATCTTCGATTTCATATGTTGTGGAGACCTAAAATATTGTCACAGCATTAATAATGTATTTTATTTGGAGACAAAAAGGCATTTACCTGCAGCTCATCGCCCCCTGCTGGTGGTATCAGTAACACAAACATGTCAACCATATCTGCCACAGCAAACTCAGATTGTCCAACACCTTAACAGAGAAAGCATTAACTGGTATGTTGACATGAAACAAACAAATCAGATAAAAAAATAATAATATTAACAGGGAATACATATTGTCAGGGAACCATGTCAAATTAAATCCACCAAAATGGATTAAACTGCTGGGGAACATACAGTATAATTTTTTTTGATAAAGAGTTTGGAACAAAGTGCCTCTGTAGCTACTTTGACCTCAATATACTTCCTCCTAAAATGCCTAAATAGCTCTTATTATATGGGTTTACATGGTAACATTTAATCTGAATAGGATCGGTTTTAGGTCTCAATCTGAATAAAAATACTTCTATAAAACTGCCCAATCCAATTGGAATTTCAGCCGGATTGAAAGGGGTGGTGTAGTCCGTTCCAATCATCAAATTAATTTATTCCAATCATTCAATCTGAATATACTGTTTACATGACCATTGACTGAATGATGATCAGATTGCCCATCATGTGCACTGGAGGCTTTTGTAAATGTTATATTCGAATCGAATGATCTCAATAAATGAATTCTGATTAGAAAAGAAATGTGCATGTAAACCAGGCTACTGGGACAAGATTCCACTGAATGCAAAGAACAAACCCCATCCTCTCTATCACTATATATAATCCACATGAGTTCATTTAAAATTGCATCTTTCTCTCTACATGTTGGCCTTTAAACAGACTTTTTTCTAAACCGGTCTTCCAGATATGTAAATTTAGAAAAGCTGGTTTGTCAAAAGCTCCCTTGTCAATGAATCAGACAGCACTGTCAGCAACAAAACACTTTCTGGAACTCTACCCGAATTACCAAGAAAGAAGAAAGGCAAGCAGTGTTGTGTATTTGTTGGTCTTTGAACAGTCATCATCCTTCCAGACAAAAAGATCTGACTTGCTTTATGCACATTTGTATTTTCCAGTTTAAACTTTCGCTGTAGTCTACCTGTTAACCGCAGTGGAAATAATGGCATTATTTATTAGGGCCCGAGCACTGGAGCACCGAAGGTGCAAAGCCCTATCGTTTCTGTAAGGATTTTTATTATTATAGATGCAGAATAGAATAGAATGCAGAATTCCGATAGCCAATCAAGATGCGGAATTCCAACAGCCAATCAGAATGCAGAATTCCAACAACAGTCCCTCCTCCCACCAGTAGGTAGGCTGAATGTCGTTTGTTAGGATAACTTGTCTACCGTTGCACTGCAGATCACAAAATTTACAGTATGTAGTAAATTGGTCAGTTTGAGGTGCATCATTGCAGCCTTCACATATGTTTGGTGTAGTGCCATCTACTGAATACAGTCAGTGTCAAATGTCACAACTAACAGGAAGTAAGTGGTTCCTGTGTATATAAACCTAGCAAAAAAAAAAAATGCCGTACACACATCAGATGTATGCAGTTGATACACACACTACATGTGAGTTTATTAATGGATTACGAAAAGTCATGGGCCACGGAACCTTAGGTGCTCGGGCCCATCATCGCCACTTGCGGCTATGTTTTTATTTGTTTATTTTCAACTGTAATACTACATTTTCAAATATTACCATTTTGATTGACTACACTTGCATCGCTGGTGATTACATTATCTGGGACAATTACTTGTGCATTCTGCCAGACCTAATGAGGGTTAGGCAGACCAATAGTAGTTATTTTGGAGGGAGAGAGGATGTGTCAGGACGTGTGTTGCATTGTCAAGGGCTTTACAAAATTGCAGTATTACAAATGTAGCACAGACATGACAGAGATGGCATGTGAGTGAGAGAGTGAAGGTGTTCTTAAAATTGTAAGTGTGTTCTTACCAACTGTTTCAACTAAAACAACATCATAACCTGCTCCTTCGCATAGCAGAATGGCTTCATTGGTGGTCCTTGTGACACCTCCGAGAGTCCCTGAGGTAGGGCTTGGTCGGATGAAGGCTTTCATATCTCTGGATAGTTCTGTCATGCGCGTTTTATCCCCCATCAATGACCCTTGTATGAATAGAAAGACAGATTCAGATTAAATACAGTACCAGTCAAAAGTTTGCAAAAAAATTGGGACACTTCTAAATGTAAATAAAAACAGAATGTGATAATGTGTAAATCTCCCAAATCCATATTTACTTGTACAAAGGACATAGACAACATCAAATTAATAATAAAAAATAAACAAATTTGACCATTTCATGAAAAGTAAGCGCTCAAAAATGTTAAAGCTGCAGCTGGCAAGTCTGACAGATTGAGGGGACTTAGCCAAAATTGTGAATGTTTACAACTCTCATGCCCCTCCCCCACTACCACCGAGCACCCTCTCATTGAGTTTGTGCTCGTCAGTGCGCACCAGACTGCACCAGACTGTTGACAGTCAGATCTCACACAGCCCTGCTCTGATTGGACTAGAGCTGTGGATTTTTGCAAAACAAATAACAGGCTCTAGGTGGAGGTAGAAGTGTGGTTTTTTCTTTCTAAAACAAGCTGATTTATGTTGTTCTGTCGGTAGTGTCGGTTTCAGTGAATATGATCAAAAACATCTTGCCAACTGCAGCTTTAATGGCAACATGTACATAGTACATCAATAACACAATATTGAATGGCCTGATCTTCAGAGCCTCAGATAGCACTAAATTAAAAACAGACCTGATTCTGTAAAGATATCATTGTATGGGCTCAAGAAAACATCCAGTAACCATTGTCTATGAACACAGTTTGACACTCCATCCACAAATGCTGGTTAAAACTATACCATATAAAAAACATATTTAGAGAGACCATATTTAGACATCCAGAAATGCAGCAGTCTTTTCTGGGCCCAAGCTCATTTTAGATAGACTGGGGCAAAGTGGAAACTGTCCTGTGGTCTGACCATTCAAAATGTAAAACTCTGCTAAAATGGCCAGCCTGTAGTCCATACCTGTCCAATTAGGTGCAACAAGGAAGGAATAACGATTATGAAGACACCAGACTAATGAGCAGCTGAAATTCTATATCAGGCAACGTTTTGTTCTAAAAACTCCAGGAACTGGTCTTCTTGGTTCCCAAACATTTACAGACTGCTGTAAAAAGAAGAGTTGAAGCAACATAGGTAAACATGCCTCTGTCCCAACATTTTGAGACATGTTCAGAGACAATTCAAAACAAACATGAATAAAATAAAATGTCTGTTTCAACAACTGATATGTTGTCTTTATACTATTGCAAACGAAATATAAGGTTTACATGATTTGCAAATCGTAGCTTTCTCTTTTTATTTGGATTTAACACAACCTCATAACTTTTTTGGAAATGGGGTTGTAGATACACACCAACCAAGTTCATAGCTTTTTCTTTATTTTGACTATTACCTACATCTAGAACAGTACAGAGGACATCTAAATAATGACAGAACAGAGTGTGTGTTTATCTTTTATATACTATTCTATATTACATTATATCTAATTATGTTTATAAAGTGTTATTTAACAATCTATATTCTATAGTCCCTTTCAACCAATGCTTTGACCTGGTTCATGGACTGAAAACGAAAACCAGAAACAATTGATAGATTGCTAGAAACGAAAACAAAACCAGACAGTTTTATTTATTTTTTTATGTTTTCGGTTTTTATATTCTTCAGTGTTAATCTTTCTGACAGTTTTGGCATTATTAAAGCCAACTTCATGCCTTTCAATTAAAATGAGTGTAACACCTTCAAGACCATACCAGACTCAATGAGGTTGGTTGAAAACTAACTTTGTTTACACTTTTGCTTACTACATAATTCCATGTGTGCCATTTTATAATGTTGAACTTCATTATTGTTCTATTTAAAAAGAAATAGTCAGAATACATAAATAATACAAAAATAAAACATGAATGAGTTGGTGTGTCCAAACTTTTGACTCATCCTGAGCATGCATCAAACACATTTTTCATTATATTGTGCAAAGTCCTTTTATTTCTATTAGCTCTCCAGAGTGAAAGCTCACCTCCTGTTGTGCACGAGGACGGGTCCACGGCAAGGACAGACACTCTATGGTCTTGTCCAGTCAGCATCTTCCCCAAAACCTCAATGAAGGAGGATTTGCCGGCACCGGGAGGACCTGACAGCCCTGCAGCGCAATTACACACAATTGTCAATTATACCCGCTAATAAGTGCATAACACAACATACCTTTTCTGACCGCTGAAGTGCATAAGTGCATTTCTGTATAATGGGACACCTACGATCAGGTACATCAGGTGAAATTGATTGAAAAGCAAGAGGCTACTATAGTGTGTGTAGTCAGGCAAGGTAATGACCGAACAAAATAAACATATTCTCTCATTTTGCTAAGTAGTAAAATATGATGAATTATGTGCCCAAATAAAATGTTATCTGAAGAGCTACCAAGCTGGCAATCTAGCAAGCATAGAATCTGAAACAGTCAGTAAACCAAAGGATTCAGTTTCGGAACTATTGTACCCAAGCAAACTATCCAACGCTAAGTGACTTATTTTAAAATTACATTTAACATTATTAACATTATATTGGAAAAACAACAATCATCAATAGACTCAATTTAATTAACTAAATAATAACAATCACCATAAAAACATACAAACTATGATTCTGTAAGGAAAATTTGTTAAAAACAAAGTAAAACAGACAAGTCTTTAGAAACTTGAAAGAACTCTAGCGATAGTTTTGAAAGATACCAAAACTATCACTATAACAAAGACATTAGGTTAATCAATCCACCAATAAGGAATCACAGAAGAATGTATTTGTGTGACCACTTAGTGTTGATGGACTGGCAATATCAGTCACTCATCAGAGCTGGATCATAGAATTAAGATAGTAAGGTGCAGACCAAGTCATGGAACTTTCTTCCACAACACCTGACTTAGCTCTCTGCTACCTTCATGTCTTTTGAAATAGCCCCACTTACACCGTGGGCCAATTCTGGTTTTACAGGGTGTTACCCTGCACTGGGCTAGCATGGTTGGAGCATCCAGCCACCAGTCAGATGCTAGTGAAATACGAAAGTAGCTGGTAGATTTCAGACACAAAATAATGATTTGCTATTGAGTGGCTGGTGAATTTTACCATTTATTTGTTAGTTACTGGTAGATTTTACATTCAAAAAGTTAATTTCCACCCCTGTGGGCTGGGCCTAAAAACAGGGCTTAACCTGGACCACAAAGCCCAGTGGGGTATACTACAAATCTCGATTAGGTATGTTGCGCTCAAAGCCAGGGTATGCTGTGACACGAAAGTGGATCTGTTTTAGCGTCGCTATATCACCATGGTATCTTATGCTCGCAACTAAACCTGTTCGGGAGAAGGTTATGGAAGTTATAGCTCAAATCGTGTAATCTACCGCCCACTGACCAATCAATTGTCTTAAAAACGAAGTTATCTCACGTGTAGGATTCTGTCATACATCTTACAGGTGGAGCTCGCCTCTACTAACATTTTGGATCTCGAATGTGCTTTAATAGTGCTGTGCGTGCAAATACCCACTATGGACGTGCATACTATACAACAACTGATGACAATTGATTTATTTGATGTTATAGGTTAGACACAAAAAATGACCGCAGTGTAGATTAAGCTATCGCTCATGAATGCGGAAGTAATTGTTTTTAAATAGAGGCGGTCTTGTGTGTCTCCACGTTTCACGATTGGCCAACATCATCCCAACACCGAGAACGCGCACAGATCTGAGCTGAAAGCCTAGTTTGACAAATATATCACATAACTGCTGTTGTAGTATCACTTAACGTATACCCCTGAGTCAAGGCTTTGTGAAGCCTCGATATGCCTACATAGCCTAGATATGTCTAACGTGCTTCGTAGTATACCCCACTGGTCTACAGCCAGGGCTTTGTTATGCGCCACTACAGTTAGTACTTTCACTACAGTTAACATTTTCTCAGATATGCAGTCTAGTTGTAGCCTGTGTGAACCCAGACAAATCTTTAAGCGCATTTGAATTTGCTCAGCAGATCTGGTCTGGCTATCCTCCCTTTTAAGACAATTTCCAAATCCCCCAAAACCCAGGAACCAATCATAACCACTTATCTGGGATGGGGCGGGCTTTGTATGATGACAGACAGAGTATGGTTACAAGTGCATTGAACACTACTAATGAATATGCTGACTTATGCTGAACACTACCAATAAATATATGCTGATATCTGATCGTAATATGGCATACACAAAATAAGTAATACAGAGGTATACATTAATTAACAACTATAGCTAATGCATTACTGGCAATATAAGGGCTTGTCTGCAGTGGCTGCACTGATTGTTACAAGGTTTTTTTTAAAAAAAAAAAAAATGGCTCACCATTTTGAATCTCAAAAACAGCTAATCAGTTACACAAAGTGAATATTACCACAACAATAAATCAAGCGACTGACCTATTCGGAAGGCCACAGGTTGGTTTCCATTGGCTCTCTCCTGCTCCTGCCTATATGCCAGCACTCTCTGCAGCAGGACCTGGGCTAGCTCCTTCTTTCTTGGGTGCTGCGTCTCAACCAGGGTAATTGACTCTGCAAGTGCTGCCCTATGGCCCTTCACAAGGCCATCATAAAGCTTATCCAAAACTCTCTTCTCCCTTTCAGTCAAGTCTGCCACATGGAGGCTGGGGGCTGTGGAAACACATCTCTTTGAGGGGTGGGTCCATAGGCAGACATTTGTGATGAGGTTTCCACTACAATTCCATCTCCACATGCTTCCATTTCGTAGTGCTGACAGAGAAGGCGGCCGTTGGCACAGTTTTAAGAAACCACTGGGACTCATCATCATGTTGTGTTAGCACTACCTTCTGAAAGAACACACACAACAACATATGAGACAAGAGGTTGATACACTATCTTTTGTAATATGATCAACATCAAGTGGCAGGTTCTACCACAACAAGCCATACAATCGAAACGTTTCACGACAAATCAGTTAAATGCACTTAGCATGCACGTATTGAAGAGCCGGTGCACTTACCAAAATGTACTAGCCACCAACAAGTTGACGTCCAACAAGTCCAAGGTGAACAGCCAAGTGGGTAGTCATGAGCTTATTACCATATTTTGTTGAATCGGTCGTGATTATTAGCTAACTAGTTACGTTGGTAAACACAACTGTTATGAAACTGTCAGTTTCTTGACATTAACCGTAGACTATCCCTGCAGTTCTAACTAACTGCTAACTGTTAGCAAACATTGATAACAAAATAACAATCGGTAAACATACATTTGCAATCCTAGTGAGTCTTGACAGCTTCTAAATGCATGCAGTCCAGAACATATACAAGAAAATCTGCATTTGAGACCTGCATGGTACATGTAACGTTATATTGTATAGCCTACGGATGATGACTTTCCATGCAGGTCATTACTACAGAGATCTATCCTTCCCTACAGCTGCTGTACTGTCCAAATTCGAGCATGAGTAGGTTATGGAACCTGACGCTGAAAGATTGACTTCCGTTTCTAGAATGTCATGTAAGCTAAAAGTCCTCAACTGAGATTAAAGGCACAGGCAACTGTGAACTTTTTTTTTAATTGTTCTTAAGAAGAAGTCAGTGGCACAGAAGCCTGGATAAACAAAACCACCACAACAAAAAAATGTTGATACTTGAGCTCAAAACAGCCCGTACGCTGTCTAGCTTGCGCCAAACAGCGTTTTTATCCACATTAAAGTTTTTTAGAAACACGTAACGAACGAATTTCACAAAACAAAATGTGTTGGACATCCACGTTGCATCCAGATATCTTTCAGCAAAGTACTGCGTTGGTAAAAAAAACTTGCACTTTGCACTAAATGTTGGCGTGGCTAGAGTCTTTTATGAAGTTATTCTGCTTGAGAGATGTAGATGCCCTGTATCCGGAAGTTGCGTCAGAAAGTGGTAAATTCAAACTTCTGCAAGACGGGAAAGCAGGCAAAAGGTAGAAAGATGCATTGTTCCCTTTTATGACAGAACCGTGAAATGTTGTTTAATTATGTGTTATTAACCTCACTAGCAAAGATACTGTTAACTGTTTACTTGGGTGTTGTTGATGTCATAGAAATGTGAGTTATTATACTGACTTCGTTAGTTAACGGCACGCTAGCCAGCTTTGCAACGTTGGCTAACGTTAGCGTAATTTCAACCAAATACCCTTGATTACTAACTACTGCCGAAAGAGTTTAGGTTATATTCGCATAAGGTATTTAATTTGTTTGAGAGGCAATGGGTAGCTTCTAACGTTACTGTTACAGCAAGTTTGCTCATTTTGCTGAATATGGCAAGTAACGTTAGGGTTTTTAAATAAATTATATTTTGACATTAAAAATGTTAATTAACCAGTTCCTGCGAGCCCTAACCGTGAGCCCTAGAACTAACTGTTAATTAATGGATTTCGTGTTCTATGTTCTAGTTTTAGGGTTTGGAATATGCCTTCAGAAGACGCTGCGCAGCTGTTTAAGTACTATGAAGTCTACGACACTATTGGTTCAGGTGAGAATCTTCAAGTGAATGGTAGGCTATTTTACATAGCTGCTACTGTTGACAGTAAATTCACTTGGTTGAAATGTGTTACACCAAAAATATTTTGCAGGTGGCTTTGCCAAGGTTAAACTTGGCCGGCACATCCTGACAGGACAGAAAGTGGCCATTAAAATCATGGAGAAGAAAACCCTTGGGGTGAGTTGAATGGGGGCTTTCACTTGAGCTTTGTGCTGGTGTACTGTTCTGTGGAGGATTCTGCCCACATATTCTCAAGGTGGTGAAATGTACTTCCTCGTCAGCTTTCCATCTTTTTGTTTCCAGGATGATTTGCCTCGTGTGAAGACTGAAATTGAAGCCATGAAAAACCTGAGTCACCAACATGTGTGTCGTCTCTACCATGTCATTGAGACCAACAGCAAGATCTACATGGTGCTGGAGGTGTGCTGCTCTCACTCTTAACCTGTATTTGATCATATTTACTTATGAGAAGTGGTAAATAGACTAATACAAGTGTTTTTTAATTCTGTTTTGTTAAATTGTACTGATTGCACTGCGCTGTGTTTTTCATATTCAGTTGAATTGATAATTACTGTGTGACCTTTAAATAAACACTGATTAATGGTGCACTACCGCTTTTTAAAACTAGTTTAGGTTATGTTTTCATTTGGTGATGTGAGTGTGATACTGGAAATTGTTCTTGTGATAAATGTACTGTAGATGAAACATACCATTGCTATGTAGGATCTGGCTGTTATGTTTGCCATAATGTTAATTCATCTGTTGCTCCCTGTCTTAATGTATCTGTTTATCTTACGTATACTCTTTTCCATGGTCACACACATTGACTGAAGTATTGTCCTGGTGGGGAGCTTTTTGATTACATCATTGCGAAAGATCGTTTATCAGAGGAGGAGACACGTGTGTTCTTCAGGCAGATTGTGTCTGCACTTGCGTATGTCCACAGCCAGGGCTACGCTCACAGAGATCTGAAACCGGTGAGTCAGCCGGCATGCTGCGTAAGCAATTATTTTAAACTTGTTTTTCAGTTTTTACAATTTAACTTTTTTATACACAGGAAAACCTGCTTATTGATGAGGATCACAACCTAAAGCTGATCGATTTTGGCTTGTGTGCCAAACCCAAGGTATTGTGAGCTTGATTTATTGTCTTCAACTGAGTTTGACTGATGTTAATATTAGGGATGGGAATTGTCATTGAATGCTTCAGACAACATTAAAATGTAAGAAGATGCTATATATTGCTGTGGAATGAACAGTAAGCCTATTGCTTATCGTTAGATTTTTTTTTTTTTTGCTATCGTCGAGTTCGAGGAGTGTTATGGACTACGTCTGACAGAGCTTGTGGTTGGTTGTGTCATTTCAGGGAGGGTTGGGAGATGAGCTAATGACCTGCTGTGGAAGCCCAGCCTATGCTGCCCCTGAACTCATCCAGGGCAAAGCATATATTGGATCTGAGGTGAGTGTATTCCCCCTCGTCTGAAGGCAGAAAGATATCTGAGTCTGATTGACCTTTGTATTCATTTTGTGTTATGTTCTGTGTGGGTTTGTCACAGGTCTTCATATATGGCAATTCAGCCTACACTATAGAACAGTGTTTCTCAAACCTTTTAATACCAAGGACCACTTAACCAATAAAAAAAACTCACGGACCACATAACTAAAAAAAGAGTAGTACCTAACAGTATATTACACAATAGGCCTACTCACTGAACCACCTTGCTTATTGTCTTTCCACCTTGCTTATTGTGTCGGAGGATTAATTTGATTTAAACTGGCATAGCATAGGCAGTGTTGCAGAACTGTTTGGATTTACATATAAGTTGGTTCAATATTGAATCTATACTATATTTTATCATGTCTGCTCGCGGACCAATTGGGATAGCTTGTGGACCACACTTTGAGAAACACTGCTATAGAAACACATGCTGCCATAAGAAAACTACCAACATTACCAATATTTTCCCTTTTGTCGATTGTAGGCTGACGTGTGGAGTATGGGGGTGCTTCTGTATGCACTGATGTGTGGGTATCTCCCCTTTGACGACGACAACTGCATGGCCCTGTACCGAAAAATCACAGTAAGGCTTTTCATGAAAACAGCTGTTTGCAACGCCCAGGGGGGTATTCCAACATGGCTTAGTGACAAACCTGAGTAAGTTAACTCAGAATAAAGGCCTATTCACACTAAGAACGATAACTATAACCTTAACGATAAAAGCGTTCACACTGAACAACGATAAACAAAGTCTCTCCTTGTGTTAATGAATGTGATGGTTAAAATTTGATGGCTTCTGATTGGCTGTTAGCTTTTTATCTTTCTGAAAATCGCTCTGAAAGTGATCCCGAACGATAACGTTCTTCATGACGTTATCGTTATAGTTTATGTGTGAACATCGTCATTCATATTAACGAGAACAATATTTATTTATAGTTATAGTTATCCTTATTGTTCTTGGTGTGAATGGGCCTTTAGTGGTAAACCTCCTAATAGAAGAGCTGCATGACTTCATTCTCCTAATAAAACAATGCCATAGGGCTCTTGTTGTAGTAGGTTTACCACTTTCTCTGAGTTAATTTACCCAGGTTTGTCACTAAACCATGTACTTGGGATACTCTGATATGAATACTTGAAAGCACTGACTGACTCTCTCTCTCTCTCTCCCCCCTCCCTCAGAGGGGTAGATATAACAATCCTCCCTGGCTCTCACCTGCCAGCATCTTACTCCTGAATCAGATGATGCAGGTAGGTATTCTGAATGCAGTGTGTCAGTCTTCACCCTGTTAATGTTTCTAGAGTGTACATGTTGTATGGTGTAACTGTGAAGCGTTGTTCCTGCATTTGTCCTCTAGGTGGACCCCAAGCACCGTCTGACAGTCAGGCAGCTGCTGGCTCACCCGTGGGTAATGGAAGGATACAGCACCCCTGTGGAGTGGCACAGCAGACGACCAGTAAGATCAAATCAATTTTTCTGTTTTTAGAATCCCTCCTCTATAGCCTCTGATGAGTCTAAAACCATGCACATTATTTGATAAAGATTTTGTATTCGTATTCACATCCTGACTATTGTAGTGTTGGTAACCTTTAGTTTCAGTGGCCTCTCTGTCTGATCTCTTAGGGTCATGTTGCTATCAGTATATTGTTTTGTTTTTAGCAAGTTTTTTTTTAGCATTTTCTCCACTGTGTGTGTGTGTGTCCCCAGTTGGGTCATGTAGATGATGACTGTATCACAGAGATGGCTGTTCACATGAAGCGTTCCAGACAAAGCACCATTCAGCTCGTGTCGGAGGTACTCTCTCCATCCTCACCCTCTTCTGTTGACCTGTGGTGTAAATGATTTGGGTCAAATTGACCACTAGATGGCAGCACCTAATCTCCTGTACATCTGCACATCCCACATCTCAGTATCCTCTGTCTGATTGCTCCTTATTGTTGTCATTCTATGTGAAGTGGAGGTATGATCAGACCACAGCCACATATCTGTTGCTGCTGGCCAAAAAGCACAGTGGTAGACCTGTACGCCTCATGCCAGACATAGCACCTCAAGACGTTCTCTTCTCACCTGTACAAGACACCAGGGTAAGAGGAAAATCTTTTTCAGTTTGCTGTCAGTGTCTCCTCACCCCCATGATTCATCATGCATCATTGTCAACAGTTGTGCTGGACAACAGTCCCACTGATCTTCTTTCTCTCTTTGCATCATAGTCTTTGCTGTGAAGAGACATTTTTTCTTGTCAGAGGTGCTCTGTGATTGGAGCCTTAAAGCTTTGTGTGACACTTCTGTCTTCAGACCATGAGGAACCTTCATTTCAACGAGGAGGAGGATCAGACTGAGCTGGTGGTGGTGGGCTCCTGTCCCACTGGCTGGTTTGAGAAGGACAAGCAGTGGCTCCCCCTCACCCCCAACAAAACGCACGCACCGCACCCGGTCAGAACGTCTTTCACAGACTCTGCCTCTGCAGTCACTTATTCTTGCTTTTGTCTTGTCTTGTCTCACTTGATTGAAGTCATTCTTGCTCTCTTAGACTAGTGTATATATTACTTTCCTACAGCAACTATTTTCACTAAATGTAAAAGTTTATTGTCTGTATATGTGTTTTTTTTGTTTTTATCAGATCTTGTCTAAATTTTTTGTTTGTCATAGGGGGCCATCAGTCACTCAGCAGAGAAAAGGCGGGATAACAGAGATCACTCCCCCAGAGACAAGCCACACCCCCGCAAACAGGAGCAACACCATAGGGCCAGAGAGAATAAGGAAAACATGGTTGTGACCAATAACAGTGGGGATGTGTTTGCTCTACCTGCCCCAAGAACCCCAATTATCAGCAAGAAGAACCGCTCAAAGAATGGCCCAGCCACGCCAAACACTTGCAACAGTAATGCAGGTATGGTCACAGTCAGGGGCAAGTCTGGTGCGCTACATAGACACAGAAATGTAGCGTGTGCTAGTGTGGTAGGCAGTCTGTGCGCTACATAGACACCGAAATGTAGTGTGTGCGCTACATAGACACAGAAATGTAGCGTGTGCTAGCGCGGTAGGCAGTCTACGCCCGTAAGAGTCCACTCTCCATCCTCGTCAGCGGTCATCATCTCCAATGGGTCATACACGCATTTGCAAATAAATTGTATTTCCTAATCGGGCCAAATTAATTGAGTGTTTTTCTATGAGGAGTTGAGTGATATTTCTTGATGTGGTGTTTATTAGGAAGCTGTTTATGATGATTATCACTGGCATCTCAGGTGTGCCCTTTTCCAATTATGAGAATGGGAAAGCGGTGCGTTGCATGTGAGGAGACGATAAAAGCAATTATGCATTTTATCATTAAATGGTGAAATATGTAATGACTTGTTTAATTTCACCCAGATAAGGTTTTTTTCTGTGGAGGTAATGTCATATTTCACCAAGAGACTCTGAGCCAGAGAGATCCCCTCTCCTCTGGTAATAAGAGAGACAATATTCAGTAAAAGGAGTCAAATTCATTGCTTTTTAGAAAATACTCATTTTCAGAGGAGAAATATCCTATAGAATTCCTACAGCATGGTCTGACCTGACACAATAATGGCCATATTAAATAGTAACTATAATGGTTGTTGTGCTTTAGACAATGTAGTGCATACAGGATGAGCGAAAAACATAATTAGGTCCCAAGCTGATTAGTTTTTATCGTTTGTTGATTTTTATTGTGTAGGTTTTCCTAAACTGAAGTACAGTGCTAAAATGTAGTTCATGTTTAGATGGACATGTAGTTAATGTTTAGATGGGGTTGTTTCACCTTCAGTCCTGATTAAGTGTAATTTCATTCCTGGAGTGAAGTATTAGCAGTATATTTTCTTTTACTGCAGCCTCTGTACTAAAGTAGTGCAGACAGGTCTTGATGGGCTAAGGTCTACAGGTTCAGAGACATGAGTTCAGGTTGTCATAAGAGTGACCAATGATTTGTGTCCTCATAGGCAGCCTCCGACAGCACTGTCTGGAGAAGTGCACTGGGGATTTGTGTGTGTTTGTTTGTTTGTTTGTTTGTTTGTGTGGGACCCACACTCCCATGTTGACAGATAACATGTATCTCTGTGGAAGTGTACTGGTTGGTGACCCATGTTCCTTGTGAATGCGTGTGTGTAGGCAGTGCCTGTACGGAGCAGTCTCGGGGGAGAGCACTGGACCTGCCGCTTTACACTACAGAACTGGAGGCCCTCGTGCTCAGCCCAGAGAGGAGGTGAGGACAAGTGCCCACCAGTGAGGATTAAGAGAAGGGTGCACAATCACAATCACATCAGTCAGCCATTTTAAAGGGTGCATTCTCTTTAAGTGCAGTTTTATGAAGAGTTCAAAGACATTAAAGATAATTTATTCCACATTTACATTTATTCTATGTTAAACTATGATATATTTTATATATTCTGTATTTGGAAATTATTGAAGGAAATGTTAAGACTTGACAAATCTGAAGCTTATTATTATTATTATTATTATTATTATTATTATTATTATTATTATTATATTGTTATTTGCAAATAATTAAGGGAACTGGATGCACCAAATTTTATATGGTAGTAGGCAATTGTTATCCAGCACATAAAGATCATGTTCTACAAATCACAGGTGCTCTTTTAATCACACTTTTCCTCTCTGCTGCAGCTTTAAGCACTTTATCTCCGATCTCCCCTGGGCTTTATTGTAATGCAAGTTATCTAGAAACCCCCTCAGGATTCATTCTCTTTGTTCTTAGAGAAAGGAATGAACCTGCCCAAGGCTTTATTAGCTCTTCAAGGTTTTAAAAGCAAATGGAAAACCCCTGCATCTCACTCTTGCTGTCTTAGGTCTCGCTCACTGGACACGGCTGGCTGCCAGAGTGACAGTGCACAGAAGCGTAAGGGAGGAAAGGTGTTTGGCAGTTTGGAGCGTGGGCTGGACAAGGTCATCACCATGCTCACTCCCAGCAAGAAGAGGGCACTTCGCGACGGGCCCCGTAAGATCAAGGTGGGCCTCGGCTTCTCCTCTCGTCTCTCTTCAGTTCTGATCTCTGCACCTCACGGATCCACTGGTGTCTGCGGTCTCCATCTGACTGTCCCTCTCTGCCCCTTTACTCCCACAGGCCCAGTATAATGTGACCCTAACCAGCCAGACCAGCGCTGACCAGGTGCTCAACGAGATCCTCGGAATTCTTCCAGAGAAAAATGTGGACTTCGTACAGAAAGGGTTAGATTTTTTTTAAATGTCCTTTCTCACGTCACTCTTTCACTCATTCTTTCATCAGTTGTTTCTCGGTTTCTGACAGTTGCCTCATTTCTTTCTTTCTTTCTCTCTCTATCGGGATAAAAACAGACAAATTTGTTCCTGTTATAAAGCTGTTAATTCTAACAACTACTAATTCTAACTTCCTCCATGGAGCTCCCCCTACCGCTTTGGGCTGCATATTTCACAACCTTCTCTGGTATTTCCACTGGCTCTGCCATCATGAGAAAAAAAAATGAAGTCAATGAAGCCACCGTGGCTAACTGGTGCTTAAGGGGGGGCGTGTGTATGTCCAGAGAATTTTAAGCATTTCGTGTTTCTCGCTCGTTCTCGCTTCTCACGGGACTTCTGGGTTCAGACACTGCCGGGACGCTAGTGCACATCTTGCAAGGCTGGTTTTCCGCTAGGAGACGGTAGAGGGAGCAGGGAAAGCCGCCATTCTCGCCACAACAGGTCATTTAACCATCACAGTGATTTCTAAACAGCTTCCCTCTGATACTTCACTTTTCTTTATTCTGTCTTTATGCGCTCTCAAACTATACCTACACCATGCACGCCTGTGCTCTTCCAAACCTCACCATGCATGCCTGTGCCCCATCCTCCCTTGATTAGTTTGATTCAGCCAGTGTTTTTTACTGCTTTCTTGTGTATTAACTGCATTGCATTTAAACCACAGGACGTTTAATTCAAATAAAGAAAAAAAAAAAACATGTATTAACCACACTTGTGTATTAAAGGAGAATTCCGGTGTGATATTAACCTAAAGTGTGTTGAAACATGATACCGAGTGTGAACGTATGTCTCATAGCTCATCTCGACTTGTCCCCTGCACTCAGAAATCTGGCGCTTGTTAGCCGATGCTACCAACCGTTTTTTTCGATGGGGGTGCCTCGGGCATCGGCCTAGCCATGCAAATAAATCGCTGTTTTACATTTACCATTTACAAGGCTCAAAGTAGCTCCATACTTCATTGGTAGACTTCCAAGGGCCTTGACATTTAGAACGAGACATTGAGAACTTTGAAAAAGCACTGGTAGTTTATGTACAAGACGATTTATAAAGTCAGTGCCTTCAGGAAGTTTACCGTTCGCCGCCATCTTGAACTTAGTCACGATAAGTTGAGCGACAAGTACGAATGAACAGGTATGATAAGGGATCAGATTCCAAAGATAATTCTGTGGAAATGCATGGATCCATGCATGGATGCTTCCAGTAGCAGCAACTGAAATCCATGCATTTCCACAGAATTATCTTTGGAATCTGATCCCTTATCATACCGTTCATTCGTACTCGTCGCTCGACTTATCTATGTCTCTGATTACCTTTGTAGTTATTACTGTAAGACTGGTATTAGTCTGTAGCTGATATTTGACTCCTCTATTCCTTATTTAATTGTCATTGACCCTCCCACAAATGACAAGAATATCATTAAAAATATTTTATTTCTTTATTATTTACTTGAAAACATGGGTCTACACCTTGTGTTTCAGGTCAGTATTTGCATCACTGCCTCTCGTGTACCAGCTGAGCGGTTGCCATGACAAATAATGCTCTTTCTTTTCCTCTCCCTGTCCTTCTCTCTCTCCCCCCATCAGATACAAACTAACGTGCAGGACCCACTCGGACTTTGGGAAAGTGACTCTGCATTTTGAGTTGGAGGTGTGTCTGCTCCAGAAGCCTGAGGTAGTGGGCATTCGACGGCAGCGGCTGAAGGGTGATGCCTGGGTCTACAAACACCTGGTTGAGAGCATTCTGTCCACCTGCAGTGTCTAACCACTAGCCGTCCCCTCTTTATTTTAAATGCATTATTCCGCTCTCAACACCCTTCTCCTAGGCTGTTGATGCTAGACATCTTGACTGCTAGGGCTGATTCCAAAAAGAGATGGAGCTAAGGGAGATCTTATGGAAGGATAATTAGAGACCCAATTTGTTTTATTGTATCATATTTGCCTTCTTCCTCTGTTCAAAGCATGTCTTGCAAAAAATATCTGTGTAATGCACTACCTAGAGCTCTCAACCAGCCCATGGTACCTCTGAGTTAATTTAAACACAGATCTTTTTTGTAGCAACAATTTTATTTATATGCACATTTATATGTACTTACCACATAGTTGTGATTCATCCTTGCAAATCATGTCATTTCTTTGTACGTTCACTAATTCTTTTACATTTATTAATCTGTTAAATAAAAATATGTTGTGTTATTCTTTGTGAAGAATAAAATGTGTGTACAGTACAGTGTGTGGATATTATTATTATTTTTTGTTTAATGGTATTATTGGTTTGAGATGTTCCAAGGGATACAAGGCAGCGATATCCAGGTTCTCTTTTCAGAACTTGCGAATGCCTTTGGATCTGTGCCTCAGTCTGCTGTGGATGGCATTCAGATTTCAGGTCCCTGAGAAGATCTCATTAGTCAGGGCACATTTTTTAAGGGTATTCAGTTGTGCACAAATAATAACTCCACATTCTGGCAGCATTTGAAGGTGGTTGTTATGGCGGTAAAGGACATGGAAATGGTTTGCTGGTGAAAGACTACTGGATGGAACCTGGCTACCACCCATCCAGCCTTGTGACATGACCAACAGCTCAGCGTAACCATCGGCTGTGATGGTGTGTTCGTTCGTGGGGTCTGGCAATAATGGGATCGTTTCCAATGATGCCATCGTTCATCAGACTGCGATGGAAAGCAGATTGAAGATCCTTCATTACTCAATCACTCCTTAGAACACAGTTAATAATAATGAAGATTCATGTTATTGGGAAACTGGGCCCTGAAGTTAATCTTAACATACTTCTTTATGAGCATTTTCCAACTGAAAGATGATGCATTAAAATTGTTCTTCCAACGGCCCGCGTTCATCCATTATGCTTTGTGGTGGGAAAAACAACAAAGGTTAAAACATGCACACATGAATCCTAAATAAATGCCTGTAGGCCTATTTCCTCAAAAGTCTGGCGTGATATGAAAGTCCACAACTGGACAACAATCATCTTCTCAAGTTTCCCAGGTTTTGTTCCCACGTTAGGTAGAGTTTGCAAAGATTTTTCTGTTGAGAAAAAATATGTTCTCCATTATTCCTAGTCCTCATGATCTCACCATTAGCCAAGTTGAATCATCATCTGAAAGTGAAGGTGAAACTGAGCAAATGTGTTTGGAGAATTCATTGTTGAGCCTATGAGTTCCATGGAGATAACCTTCTTGCCTGGAAGTTCTGGTGCTTACAGTTAGGGATTTTGCCATGTGTCCAATGGCCTTTGTGAAATAGCCGTTTCAGAGGTGATGAAATGTGAGAGAATTGTTAATAATGAGGTTAAAAAATGGCTTGAGGTGGCACGTTGTCAAGTAGGCTATAGTATTGTATGGAAAGAGAATATTGGAGTTACCCATGTAGATCAGATGTGCTAAGACCAGTCTGGAGATGACTAAGCAGGACTGCCATCCATAACACTGTTCCATCAGTGAAAACAGGGGAAAGGTGGAATCCACGGGAAGCAGTTAAGCATGCTCAAGGTACACTGCTACATTGGGATATTTTTTGGCAGCGAATAAGAAAAGGAAGCTTTCTAGACGTTTAGCTGTGTCTCGAGTGAAACAAGGGCAATGTATGAACTGGCATATTGAGAAAAGGAAGATCAGTTGAAGAGAAATAACAATGGGTGATGAATGCTGATGGTATTAAATTTATTGCCACTTATTATGATCTTCCTACTCCACAGAAATGGCTGGTGAAGATGGAAGCTGCAAGCTGGGTCATTTAGGGGATAATGTATTGTCCGCCGGTAATTATCAGAAAATAAGTCCAGACAGGGAGAACAGAACCCCAACGAGACATTGACAGCGGTGATTATATACTTTGCCGGTGATTTATGTAGATTTAACATAGGCCCGAACGTTGGCCCATTCATGTGAATGGAACTTTCTGCAGCACTCTGAAGAGCCGTGTAATAAGGCTCTTTAAAGCATTATTCTGTCTGGCTATAAAACTAGTTTGACCCAAGATCGCTTCACCTGGAGACTTGTGGAGGGCGGTGAGTGTCCACCCTAGACACCATTGTTGAGCTTTCTGGAGGTGTTGTGGACCAACAAAACACAGATGAGAGAAGTCTGCTTGAAAATGCGTAATGCTCACTGCTCTGTTGGTGATTTTCTGTTTTGTTTTATGTGTGTGTTTTGGACTTTGCTGAAGAAATAAAGAAACTTCTTCCTCATTACGAGGAGAGTCCAACAATGCTACCATGTCTGCATAAGGCAATGCCTTTTTTAAAAGCACTGGACACTTTTTTCAGTAAAAAAAAAAGTCAGTGGCTAATGGCAAAAGATTAGGGGGTTGTAGGCACTTAATAATTCTTAATTTACATTAAAATACAGTTCCAATGATACCAAATATGCCTTTACTATGTGTTTCCACCTTCAACTAATTCACTTAGACTGGAAGGGAAGCTTGGGAACACAGCCAAATGTAATTTATTCAAGCCCTTTTGATTTTGCACCTTAGGACACAACAGTTCTCAACCATGACAAATATTAATGGAAGTTAGCTGACTGCAGCTACTGTGACTGGACGCAAGAAAGCAAGAATATGCAATGGAAATGTTGTAGCTGCACTGGGGCAAGAAAGCAAGAATATGCCATGGAAATGTTGTAGCTGCACTGGGGCAAGGTGAGGGAAAATTCTAAAATAACCGAAGGTCCATGTATGCTGGATTCTCTTCAAAAAGATTCTGAGGCTGGAAAAAGTGGCCGACTTCTGTAAGCTGGTCTCTCAGTGGACTGTGTCTGACAAGCTTTGTGGATGTGAAGCTTGAGAAGTTCAATGTGGGTTGCATGGAGACAGATCCTTGAGGTAGGTATTTGCATCGTGATTGATCAGTGTCTTTTTCTGCCATATGTGCATAAGTGTCACAGGCTTATTGTCTCCATGCTGTGAGTAAGTCCATGGAGCATCTCCATGTTGTGTGTTCATGTAAATTCAGCTGTTGATTGATAGTTAAGCATTAGTGATGCATGCATAAAATAACAATTAAAGGTGGGTTGTGTTTGTGTGTGTGTGCGTGTGTGTGTGTGGTGAAAATGTCAGTTTATCAGTTGTGTGTGTGTGTGTGTTATGAAAACATTAGGGGGGGTGTACATTAGGGCAATGATGGAGGTGCGTGTGTAGTTGTGTGTGTGTTTATTAGGCATTGTTGGGAGTGTTGTGTGCAAAGTGAAGATTGTCTGCTTATTAGATTAATGCTTTGAGTGCTGTGTGTATCTGTGTGTGAATAAGTGTGAGTGTTTTATTAGGGTAATGGTGGGGGGTGAACTCGCCACTCAATTCTACCCTGCTGTTCCAGCAGTAATAATGACTCCTGCTGGTCAGGGTGGGTGGGTCAATGTGAGCCAGATGCAAGAACAGACGGTACCTGTCACACACACACACACACACACACGAAGAGAGAGAGAGACGCACACATCTTACTATAACTGCCAACCCCACCCCTTTGCCAGTCTCCTTCACTTCTTTGTCATTTTGTCTTTCATTTTCTTTTTCATCCCCCTATTGCATTGTTTAAAACCACTTGAGAGTGCATCCGTATTTGTCAAAAGCAAATGTTACAGTTATGCCAACACTGCAGGGGGCAGCACTTCTCATGCAGCCCGCCTATGATAAGTTGCAGGACTTTGCACACCAACAAATGAATTCAGACTTCACTGACCTCATTTGTAATTTTCATTCAGTCCTGAAGAGTTAAAAACTCTTCCATGTCCCTTTGTTGTGTTGGAGATGAGACCACATTATTTGCTGTTAGCTTATGCATTCTTTAAGTGTGGCAGTCTTTGAAAGCGCTTTTGCTAACACATGATTTGCTTTCCAAGGCGGATTGTGGATTTTCTGATTCTTCTCTTGTGAAATCCATCATGAGGTGAGTTGAGTTCATGGGAGATTGAGTGCAACATATCCTGACTACTAAGAAAAGTGGTATTAAAATAGATTTGTGACTGCATTTCTATCCCCTTTACAGGATATCTGGAATGAAAGCATTTATATGTGTCCTGCTCTGTTTTTCATTTATACTGTGTGAGTGCTTTATCTCTCTTATGTTTCATCTGGTCTAGCATTGCATATGAGGTCACTTGAACACTTGAAAAAGGAAGGAAAATATACACAATCAAAATAAATCTTTAAATCATTCCAACAGTGACCAGTGTGAGAATCACATGATGTTTTTGGTGCTATGTTTTTATTAGCAGTAGTTGTCATAAAGCCGTAGAGGTGACACCTTCTCTAAAGCAGGATTCATCATAGTGTAGTAGCTATATCTATTTTATGTCCCAGTGTTTCAAGACTATTGGAAATCTGAGGTGCAGTCCTCTTCTGATGCAGCGCGGGGCATCCACAGCCGCAGCACATCGGTATGCATGCTCTCACACACACACACACCAGTATCAGTAGCACCTCTTCCTGTTTACTAGTCAGTGTGTGACTGTGTCGTGTGTTTGTGGCAGCAGGGGCTTGGAGGTGTGAGAGTGGTGTCCCTCTCGGTGTCCTCTCTGCTCTTCGGCTGGACTCTGCTGGCTGACCTTCTCAAATTCCTCCTCATCTCTCCATGGATGATTCTCAGCTCTGTGTTTTACACACTCCTTGTGTTCCACTGGTTCTTCGTTGGCCTGATATCCTCGGTCAGCTGGATTTTCCTGCAGATTGGACTCTATTTTGCACATGTGATCTTAATAGTCACTGTTCTTGGTGTGCTGGCTGTGCTCTGGTCTGGAATTGGAGTTAATAAAGGGCTTAAGAGCTAAACAGTTCCACAGTCTTGGCTAGAGCTGAATTGAAACGTACAAAATACACTGCTGGACTTTGTGTTCCTTTATTAGTATTGGAGATAAAGACAGGATTGAGTGTGTGTGGACAGTGCATGGCCAGAACTGAGTCCAGCTGAGAGCTGCTCATATGTCAGACCAGCAGTAGATTGAGTTACCAAACAACAGAACCCTATGCTGTAACCATCATCGTTGAATTATTCTGTTTGTGTTTGTGACAAGTCTGGATTAAGAAGTTTAGTAAAAGGTAAAAGTAGGCCTACTATTTACTTCTAAAAAAGTTTAGAAGTAAATAGTAGGCCTACACTGATTTTACTAAGTTGTGTGCTCATTCGACAAAAGTGCACTATTCAGTAAAACATGCACATGATTTAGTAAAACGTGGGCACAATTATGTGAAACGTGTGCTCAATTTAGTAAAATGTGTGCACAATTTACTAAATTGCGAACACAATCTAGTCAAATGTGAGCATGATTTAGTAAAATGAGCGCACATTCTCTGGATATACACAAAAGAATATCTTGCAATGACATCTCTGGTGTTCCGTACATAACACACGCATGCACAGTCATGTCCAAACCTGTACACAATACATATTTCTAATATATGTGAGTTCTGTCTGCTCCGTGACAGATGTGAGTCTATTTCTGTTATAGTCTAAGAAAGTTCATCAGAAAATAGAACAATGCCTTTACAGAATTTACTACTTATTTTACGTAGATATTCTAAAATGGCCTGAACAAAAATGTTAGAGTGATCATACCGTTGTGTCTGATCGCGTCATTGGTAGCTTTCTGGACAACTGTGGGCTCCCCGGAGGATGATGAGTGAAAAATATTTAAAAAGCCAGACTGGAAGTGATTAAAATTGTTAATTCACAATCCTTCTGGGAGAAATGACTTTTGGACTGATGAGGGAAAACTGTAGCTTTTTGGCAAATCACATCAGCTCCAGTATGTTCACATGAACAAAATAAAAAAAAACTTTCAAAGAAAAGAACATACTGTGAGACATGGAGGCTGGGTTATGTCCTGCTTTACTGCGTCTGGCATGGACTTGAATCTGTACAGGGCACAGTGAAATCTCAAGAATAGAAGGCATCCTGGGTTGAGACATTTCAGAAAGCTCTGTCTCATGCCTAATGCATCTTTCCACAGGATAATGACTTAAAACGCACAACTCAACGCACTTGCGCTTGGGCCTTGAGATGTGACTCCTATTGAAAACTATGACAGAGCTGAGACATTGGAAGTCAGAAGTCTCACTCAATTCAATTCAATCAATTTATTGTCATTCAGCATGTTTCACTAGCCTAACTCCAGTTGTACCTTGGCCTACTCAGGGAGAGTGGGCCAAACAACCTATTGACAGATGCAGGTGTCATTAAGTGCTACACAAATGCTTGTTGGCAATGATTGTTTCATCACAATGTTGTCCATGGCATTTTCATTTTTTATTATCTAAAATATTCCTTTGAACGGAGAGTCTGATTTGCATTAAATATGGGATAAACAATTTTGAAATGTCAGTTTCAAAGCCTGCTGTTGGGATGGTGCAAGAGCCATCCTCCCTCTTCCAAAGGATTGTGTAGTCTAAGGATATGGGTCAGGAGTTGGGCTTGTTGTTTGTTTGAGTGGGTTGTTTCAAAAAAAGTAAAAATGTTTTTTTATGACAAAGATTTTTTGATCGTTTTCTGATGTTCTTTAGAAATCTTGCTCCCTTGTGCGCGTTTCATCTAATATCAGTAAATGTGAAAAAAATGTTTTACCTCTTATTGTGTAATTTGAAGATGTTCTTGAAAGTGTGTGTGTGCGTGCGTGTCTGTGTCTGTGTGTTTGTATGCACATTGAGAGAAGGAAAGAGACAGACATGCAGGGAGATTTATGACACTAGAGGACTCCTAATTATCATAAAGACTGGCCTAACTCACTCAAGCAGAGAATTAAAAACCTTAATTGTGCTGTCACCCTTGCTCTCTAGCCCTCTCCTCTCTTCCTCCTGCTCCTTGTCTCTCCCTCTCTTACTCTTTCTCATTCAGTTACTTCTCTTTCTTCCACTGCAATTTCTAAATTCAAATTCTGGGTGCAGCACTGGCAGAAATTAATGCTTGAAGGATAGTTTTTGCTACAGAGGATTAACAAAGACATTAAAAGTAACAGGATTTATTCAATCCTGTTTTAAACATCTAACAAACAAATAATCAGCTGGCCTGCATTTTGTAGGACTCTCTCTCTCTCTCTTTCTCAGATGATGACATCCCTGCACAGCCTGGAAATCCTTTCTTCAGTGCAGATAGTCTACATCTAACAGGTTAGTCTTTCAAACTTAAACATCAAACATCAACATTAAACATCAACAACATTTCTAAAAACCTGGAGGCCTTTACCCATCATAATATTTTGGGTCTCGCAAAATAGGTGGTAACGTCTCTGTAGGTACTGCCTGGCAGTGTCCACTAAATATTTACCAGATATTTCCAGATATTTCATGAGTCACCTTTGGCATGGTTGACCCTTTGTTTTGTATGAATGTGCTTCTGCGTTACATGTCTCATATTAAAGAGAAGTGTGTTGTATTGTCCTGCACGTCTGCTATGCTACCTCCAGTTCTCATTTTTGTCATTCTCTCAGTGCGCCGCCCCAAAAGACAAAGAACAGCAGAGTGGACAAAACAAGGTGCCAGGGGTTGGAGGGATGGAGCAGACAGAAGGAGAAAGGTGCGTGGGTGGAGAGACAGAGGTCTGTGATGGGAGAGGTGGAGAGCTGAGGGAGCAAGCATGTGGCATGGAGACATGCAGCGCTGTGGAGCCGGAGGGAGAGATGTGTTTGTGAGGGGGATGTGTGTGTGTGTCTCTCTGTGTGTGTGTCTCTGTGTGTGTGTGTGTGTGTGTGTGTGTGTGTGTGTGTGTGTGTGTGTGTGGGAAGAGGGAGCAGGTCGTGGTGTCTGGCTGCGTGTGTGTCCTTCCTGTCACAACACTCTCAAGATCAGCTGACGAGGTTAAGAGTCTGAGCCCTCTGAGTGTCTCTGTCCCACAAGAGTGACAGTCCACCGATAAACACACACACACACACTGAAATCCCTCTTGTACACCGAGAACAAACACAACAAAATGACAAAACCCCTGAGGAAATTGAGCGGAGAGAGGAGAGAAAGAAAAAAGTTAATAAATAAAAAATAAGAATGCTCTTCACTGCCAAACAACCTCCCGATCCATTTCACAAAGGATTCCAATCTCTGCTTTTCTCTCTCTCTTTTTTCTCTCTCTCTCATTCTCTCTTTCTCTCTGTCTGTGTTGGAGGGGTAAAAGAGGTCAGTACAAGAGTCAGATGAAAGTGTAAACACTTCAAGAAGGTGGTAGGAGGAAGAGCTAATTTTTTAAAACCCTTTACTGCTCATGTTCCTGCACTCTGTTTCTCTCTCTCTCTCTCTCTCACCCTTTCTCTCTCCTCTCTAATTGGGTCTTGGGTGAGTTTCTTTAGACAGGGCCATTCATCATGGCACGATGTTGAGAGACAAACCCAGTGGGAGAAGGAGAAGAGGGAGGGGGAGAGAGTGCTGGGTGAAACCCTGTCAGTTCATTCTCCTCTTTTTCTCCCGCTTTATTTTTTTGGCCCTCTTGAGTGTCAGTTTTACAAGCACCACGAGAAAGTGTGTGTGTGTGTGTGTGTGTGTGTGTGTGTGTGTGTGTGTGTGTGTGGTGGTGGTGGTGGTTTTGGGGTGGTCTAACATATTTGGCATTAGTTTCCTATTAGTTCATCAAGTCTGAAATATTCCAATTACATTCTAGCACACACATAGACCGTTACATGACAGGGTAGAGATTCTCATACAGTGAACACATGACTTTGACACCGTCACTTTTTACATTTCTATGTTTCATGTTTCTCCATGAAGTCACATAATAATAATAATAATATCCCATTATGAAAACAGAGCCACCTGTGGCCTAGCTAAGTGTGGCCATGCTGTAAGGTGAATGTCTGTCCTGGGTCAGTCCAAGGTTATGTGCCACCTGAGATGTATGAGACAAATTGTCTTTAAGAGCCTGCCCAGATGCAATGGCATGGCATGATGGTGCCACCACCATGCATCATCATGGGGACATTGTTATCCAGGACTGGGACTTGATGAACTCACTTGACCTGATCTTCAGCTTTGAGTTCTGTTTGCTTGTTTTTCATATGCCCAGCTGTGCTAAGCAGTTAATGCTGGGGTTGGATGGAAAAACGTGCTGCTCACTCCAATTAAAATATACTTTAAAACAAATGTCTTTACCCTTGTTTAGATCAGTCTTTCAGCACAGTTTGATCACAGACGTCAAGGCAGAATTGGTTGGATTTTGGGCTCTGTGAATTGACCATTTCACCCACAGTGTATCATGTTTAAAAGTGAGCCTCTGTGTAAACAGAGAGGAAGAGAGTGAGAGAACTGTGGAGCTTTGTGGCCGCTGATGAGTGTAATGGTGTATGAAACCGCAGCACCGACACAAAACAAGTATGCTACAGTGTCCAGTGTTCCGTCCACCCTGTTCTTACCACATCTTCACCTCAATGCACATCCGCAGGCTTCCACTCTATCGGTTACAGTAGAATGCGCTACCTGATGAGTCTACCTGGTACTCACATAAAGCAGGCCAACAACTGTGCCCTACATGTGCCACTGCTCCAAGCACCACAAACTAAACCTACTGTACTAAACCTAAACTAAACTGCACCAAGCAAACTAAACCTACTAAACCTAAACTAAACTGCACCAAGCAAACTAAACCTACTAAACCTAAATGTGTAAATAAATATGATTATCAAAGAAAAACAAGAACAAATCGAACAAGAACACATAGGTTTACAGCATCCACTGTATTGGGTGAAAGCAACATTTCATGATTTAAAAAAACATGATTAGCTCTATGAACATTTCTGTGTAGGTTCAGGAGATAATATGTCATCTACAGTTGTGCTCATAAGTTTACATACCCTGTACATATGCTGAAGTTGACTTAAAAGAGGAATAAAAAAATACCTTTTGGAAATTGATCTTAATGCCTAAATTAGGAAAAATCCAACCTTTAAGGACATCATTATTTTTGTGAATGAATAATGTATCGTAAATAAATAAATGGTCTTTCTTAAAATACAGGGGGCATAAGTAAGTACACCCCTATGTTAAATTCCCATAGAGGCAGGCGGATGTTTATTTTTAAAGGCCAGTTATTTCTTGGATCCAGGATACTATGCATCCTGATAAAGTTCCCCAGGCCTTTGGAATTAAAATAGCCCCACATCATCACATACCCTTCACCATTCATAGAGATTGGCATGGTTTTATTTCAGTTAGCCTAATAGCTTGGTTTGACATGGATTGAGAAATTATCTAATGGAAAGCACCCCATGACAATTGTGTGAAAACATGTGTGAGAACATTGAGTGGCAATTCTTTGAGAAGTTCAACTTGTTCACCACCTTTTTTAAATGATACAGTTTATTACAAATTCATTCAGATTGTTTTCATTTGACCTGCATGTTTGATAAATCCAAAGACTTGGTTATGCTTGAAAACAGTGAAAGAAATAATTTTTAGAAAGACAGAATAGAAACTATTCAAATGAGATGTACCGCAAAGCGGTACAAAATATGACCGCTGCCCAGTCCTGCACATTCTCTCCGCAAAAATAAATCACACTTGTCAATTTGTCTCCATCTCCATACCCTACTTTTGTGTATATAAATGAGTGTGTGCATAGTGTGTGTATATGTGTGTGTGTTTTTGTGTATATGTGTGCTTCTGTGTGTTTGTGTGTGTGTGTGTGTGGGTTTGCTTGTGAGTGTGTGTGTGTCTGTGTGCCTGCTTGTGTGTGTGTGTGTGTGTGTGTGTGTGTGTGTGTGTGTGTGTGTGTGTGTGTGTGTGTGTGTGTGTGTGTGTGTCAGTGTGTGTGTGTGTGTGTGAGTGCGTATGTATGCGTGTAGGTGTGTTTGTGTGTGTGTGTGCGTGCCTGTGTGTGTGAGTGTGTCAGCCAAAGATACCTGCAATTACACTGCCTAGCTTTTGCCTTTTCATTTCCAGAGGTGGAAAGTAACGAAATACATTTACTCACGTTACTGTATTGAGTAGTTTTTCTGTATTTTTTAAGTAGTTTATAAAATCGGTATTTTAAATTTTACTTGATTACATTTTGAGTGACGTATTGTACTTCGCTACATAAAAAAATCCCATCTGTTACTTGAGTAAAAAAAAAAGTTAAGACTAACGAAAACAGAAAGGGAGAGAAAAAAAATCGCGCCCTAAACCACTAGCCTAGTGATAATGATCAGCATGTAGCCTACAACAGGACATGAATCAAGCTGGCGCCATGCAGTCTTTCTGAAAGTGATGGAAAGTGGTGGAAATAAGTATTGAACGCTTATTTTTTTTTTCAGTAATTAGCCCAAACTTCCAGTGAGTCTATTTGAAATGTTCACCACACATTATATTAACACACATATAACAAATCCAAACATACTGTAAGAGTTATGTGTATTAAACTGGAATGACACAGGAAAAAAGTATTGAACGTGCCTACTGAAATTTCTTCAATACTTTGTGGAAAAGCCTTTGTTTGTGAAGACAGCTTCAAGACATTTCCTGTATGACAAAACTTATTAGTGCATCAGGTGTGATTTTGGCCCATTGTTCTAAACAGATTCCAGGGGTCCCTCTTGTGCATCCTGATCTTTAGTTACTTCCAGAACAGTTTAATTGAATTTAATTGAATTGGCTGCCTTCAAGTCTTTCTGGAGCTTTCTCCGAGTGGTCTTTGGCTCTTGGAATTGACTATCCTTCTGACTCCCTGGTCAGAAATATTGCGAGGAGATCCTGTGCATGGCCGGTTGATGATGCAGTGATGTTTCTTCCACTCGCTCCCATGCTGCTTACTGAAGATTCTGAAGTTTTGAAATGCATCTGTAATCAGTTTCATTGATATGTTTTGGAACAATAAGGTTGCAAAGGTCTTGGGAGAGCTTTTTGCTTTTATCCATCATGAAATGTTTCTTGTGTGACACCTTGGTAATGAAAAACCTTTTTATAGCCCATCAATATGTATAGGCTACTAACCAAGCTTATATTAATTTGCACAGATAGAAAGGATAACGGCTCTCTAACTACTTACAGATTCCCAGCTCGTTCCTTCCCTTTCCTTGCCTTAGTGCTTTTTCTTAGCTTGATCAATACTTTTTCCCTGTATTATTCCACTTCATTACACATGACTCTACTTATGGAGTTGTTTGGATTTTTTTATGTGTGGATTACCTGAGCTATTACTAATGTCTGGTGAAAATGTTGTACCCCCCGTATTCCACTTTTCAAGGGCCCGCTCCTCCATTGGGGCCCTATACTTCCCACTCTCCCCCCCAGTTCGACGCCCTTTAATCTGCTGAACCTTCTGCTTGTTTCCAAATATAAAAAAAACTCTCTGCAACTCAACATTGGCCTGCCTGCCTCAGCTGCCTGTGAGGGGCTTTTCAGTTGTGCTGGATTACTGTTCACTGCAAAGCGACCCAAGGATGAGTGCAACTAACTTTGAAAATCAACTACTGCTCAAACTTAAAGGAGGAATCCGGTGATTTTTCACATAGATCTCCATTTCTCAACGTCACCGAGTACTGTCGGTATGAACAAAACTGAAACAATCGGTTTTACCTAGCTCGAGTTGCTGCAGCTACAGCACTACACACTGGGAGCATGAACATGGCTGCCTTAGCTGCTGGCTGCAGCAACTCGAACTAGGACCAAAGTCCTTTTCAGGCAAGTACCTCCACTCGGCGGCCATATTGCAACACTTTTTGAGCACTTATCGTGCATCTATTTCGGCAGAAATGCGTGTGCGTAAGGCTTCACGACACCAATCTTGCTCCAGCAGCGAGATCACAACAGATGATTGGCACAATGTCTTCACAGCACACCACATGATTGGCTCAATGTATTTTACTACACACCACATGATTGGCTCAATGTATTCACGTGTTGACGTTTTGCCGCGGAAGGGTTGTGATATTTGTAGACAACTGGCGTTACAAACTAACCCAATGCATTACTATGGAGGATTTTTTGAGTGCTGTATCTCCTCATTAGAAAGTCTTTGGTAAAACTGTTTTTTCTGGTACCCCCCCAAAAAGTAACTAAATAACTTTTACTTAAAGTACATTTTAAATGAACTACTTTTTACTTTTACTTAAGTACATTTTCAGATCGGTATTTTAACTTGTACTTGAGTAATATTTCATCAAGGTATTGGTACTTTTACTTGAGTACAATATTTTCGTACTTTTTCCACCTCTGTTCATTTCTAACTAGGTGGCGCTATACTGTACCTCAAATGAGTGGATATGGAATGTGTTAACATGACCCGTGGAGACCAACATACAAAATAATTTGGTCATCCTAGGCATCCGGGATGGATTGACATGGCCCCTTGAGACCAACATGTGAAAAAAAGTTGGTCGTCCTAGGCCCTATGGTTCTCGAGATATTCACAGAAGACTGTATCCAGCCTACCCTCCTTTTGGTGGGTCCGGTGCAGCCCAGTCTTTCAGTGTCCCGAGAATCGTTGACGGAAATTCACTGAAAAAAACCCCTCATAATATGGCTTATATGACTCAAAATAAGGGATTCAGGAGTGTCCATAAGCTTAAATCCATGTGTAAACCAAGAGGGTGTAATGAATGTGACATGCATAATTCACCTTTGTTATTAAAGGGACACCAGGCAAGCCTGATGCTTTTTCTCTACGAAACTCCCCCTCGCTCGGTCTGAAGCTCTTTTCCTTTTCTTTGCATCTTCCGTCAAGAGTTTTCGCTGCTTCTTCGCCGGCTCTGCCATTATACACACCTTTGCAACAATCGCTAGCGTTTCGTTAGCCTGCCTCTGTGCTGTGGATGCAAGATGTAAAACTGATCCTGCTACGGTCGGCGGGTACGATACACTGAACTTGCAAGTGGGATATTCTTCCTACAGGCAGTAGGGGCGAGAGAGTCTTCATTCGCCCTGTAATGAGTCATTTAACCATATACCGACTTACGAAGATGATTAATTAACACGAAAATGTTGCCTGGTGTCCCTTTAAGTGTGGTTCTACACACCATTCGTATTAAACGCAGCACTTTGTTCTTTCTGTAGTTACTTCATATAAGTATGACAGTTCAGGGATCGCTGGCCCTTTAAATGTTATAAATGTGTGATGACGTGTAGCCCCATGCCTGTTTTGTTGCTGGACAGCGCCAGTGTTTTTCCTATAAAATAAACGACACACACATTTGTGTGCTCAACGTGAGAAATTGTCTCTTGCGATTTACTGCAATTTCCACAAGGGAATTGTTTTAGTAATTACTGTGTTTACACAGAATACAATCACTAACAAAAATAGACTATGAATAAATTATTTTATTTAACTGGTATGTGAGCTTCAACAAATTATTGAATCATTTAATAAGGCTGTGGGGCCATATTTAGTGTTTCAGATGTCCATGTGCTGGAAGGAAAAACTTTCTCTCTCTTCCACTTTTCTCCTCTCTCTCCCATTCTTTTTGAAACTAATTAAAGTTTGATGTTCTGTCTGAAGAGAACCTCTCTTGCTCCTCAGGTCTCTGGTAAGAAGAGTGCTGTGTGTGTGTGTGTGTGTGTGTGTGTGTGTGTGTGTGTGTGTGTGTCGTGTGTTTTGTGAAAACAGTATTTTTATATTTACCATGTTAATGCACATGTGTTGATGCACATCAATTATGAACATATACATATTATGTTTGCCATTTGTTTTTTAACTCTTTGACTCTCTGCCCCTTCTCTAGACCCCCTTGAGCAATTACCCTGATGCTGTATGAGAACATATGTATTGTGTGTTTGTGTGTGTGTGTGTGTGTGTGTGTGTGTGTGTGTGTGTGTGTGTGTGTGTGTGCGCACATACATACATAAAGGCACACAGGCTAAAATCGGTATTGCTGTGAGTGACGCTAATTTGTATGACTTCCTGCCCTCTAACTACAGTTGTCTTCTTCTTTCTCCATCAGACATGTAAGCAGAGGCAGAGGATAAAAGTTAGTTATAATTAATAAATACATTGATAGTAGATTGGTCTTAGTCAACTTTGTGTGCAAGACCTTGAGAGATGAACTGAATGACCTACACTAGTCACTTTAAAATACAGAATTAATTGATCTACAGAAAAGAATTGCTTCCTTCTTGTGGAGTTTTATTATAAACCTCATAAACCTCAAACCTCTTGACGTTTCTGAGCACCTCTACTGTCTCACCAGCATGTGTGTTCATTAGCTGTAGTCTTCATTGTTTACCAACCCCTGTGGAGAATTGGAGTCTGTGCTGTCTGGCAGTGCCAGCCATAATGAAATATCACTACAAAGAATACCACCAAAAGCCCATGTAAAATAATGTCTGTAAATGCCAGTACTGTAAATAACTGGAAGACACCATCTGCACATCTGTATGATCTTTAAATGATGAATATGCACCAGAATACCCACCACTGCTGCTTCCTTTTGCCCACTGTCCTCCTCTGGTCATCTCCAGGGGCAGGCAGCCCTCCCCTCCCCCCTCCACCCATCAGTTTATGCCATCGGCAGGTGACATGTAGTGGGCACTGACCCAAACTCTGCGGACTACCCTCGCTATGCCACAGGCTGTGCCACACTTGACTGGGCACGCACTGAAACACTGGCACTATCGCCTGTCTGCACAGCGCTACCAACCTGGGAGTCTGGGCAAAGACCCAGAGCAGAGGGAGTGTGCATGTGTGTGTTTGGAAACCCTGGCACCCATCCAAACACTGGCTGGGGCTGCTCATGTATCAAGCTGGGTGTGAACTGTTTTTCATGTATGTATGGTGTATGAGAGTTGTGTTGCTGCTTGTGGTCCATTATCATGTCCTTTTCACCCCTGCTCCCCAAGGCCTGGGCCACAAGCCAAGAGCCCTGCCAAGGCCTGGGTCGTTCTCCTGCAGCGAGGCAGGGGGCTGAGGGGGCCCCAGGGCCGGCCAGCAGATCAATCTGTCTCTGAGGATGAAGACGCAGGGCAGGGCACAGGGCACAGGGCAGCAGGCACAGGGCTGTCGCAGTGCAGTTGGACGCTAGTTTGGTCAAAGGAGGGTTGTATGCCCCAGGTTTACACCACTCAATACTGTATCTACTGTCTCACATCAATATAACTCCTTAGTGGGGAAATATGTTCCATTTGTGTTTGAGGGATATTAGAGATTTGTAAACAAGTCGGATGTTTATGGTGAATGCTGTGGCAGTTTTACACACAGTTCAAAACTATACACTTTCATCATCATTGTGATGAGACATTGCATTGTGTCAGGTCCAAGTCAGACTTCTTTCTGCTGTTAATCTGTTCAATTTAGCTGCTCTTCCCACGTGTGTCATCCTCACCAGCTGGCTAAAACACCAACGTCTCCCCATTAGTGAAGTCTCAGCAAGTCCTTTGGGTGATTGTGTTTGTTGCCACTATCTGCTCATTCCACACCATAAACTCACACAACCCATATGAACTGTAACCTTTGCACTGGGGATTATGATGACTGAAATGATTTGCTTTATAGTTGCATGTGTTCTTCACCTGTTGTCTCTACATTATTCAGAACAAAGTGATGTTTGTCACCTTCTAATGGCTCAGATTCTGCAACACAAAACCCCACAAAATCAATAAGCTTAATTTAAGGCAAACATTTGCTCCAAAACTAGTGAGCATGTGTGTGTGTGAGGCGTGCGTGCATGTGTGCGTGCGTGCACGATTTGGAAGGCCCATTGCCTGTGTACATGTGTATAGGATCCAGATAATGAATAGGGAGTTACTTTTGTAAGAACAAAAATTATGAACACGTTGAATTTCAGACAACAGTTCTAAAGTTCAAAAATGTAGAATGCCATAATTAGAGCTTACAAAATTATGAACTGCTTTGAATAGCAATAAGTCTATTGTGCTCAGGATAAGAATCACTAACACCAAATAACTCATAAAGTACTTGTAACTTTGGTTATCTTTTGGGGGAAGAATGCAATGATCTTTCTATGGCAAGAAATGTGTTTCAACGTCTGGCTCCTATGGGGCAGTGTTCAAGTCAAGCTTAACAGGAAGATACAAGGGAATTTAGTCACCTTCTGATATTTATTTTCATATGGTGTGACACTCCAGATTCTACAGACTGATGTCTAACAAGACATTCAATGATATCATGATGAAGCAAGTGACACTAGATCCAAAATCAAAAGCTAGTGTGGTTCAAGTGTGGTGGTGGAGCATAAAAGCATATTAAAATAACTACACGAATCTCTGTGAACTTAAAAAATTACTTTTATTCTGGAGAACCAATAAAATTATGGTAAATATTTACAAATAATTACTCCTTAAGATTCACTTGACAAGTACAGAGAAAGATAATTCACTGGGGGACAGTCACTCTGGGGGACAGATGCACATACACTGATTAGTCAACACGCCCTGCTCTGAACAGAGCTGTGGAGAGATGCCATCCTGTAAACGTGACAAACCATAATAATTATCATCCACAACAGTAATAATAACAAGAAGAATATTAACAGTAACAATAAGCTTACAAAAATTAAAAGCATAATATCAAAGTCACAATTGTTTACCATGTGTGAAAAAAATAAATCCCAGAAACATAAACTAAAAATGAACAAAGAAATTTAAAATGAACTCAAAGGAAATGGT
The DNA here is from genome assembly GCF_017589495.1 of Alosa alosa. Classification (NCBI taxonomy): domain Eukaryota; kingdom Metazoa; phylum Chordata; class Actinopteri; order Clupeiformes; family Clupeidae; genus Alosa; species Alosa alosa. The sequence continues at coordinate 33,366,989 of NC_063189.1, forward strand.
ATCTTTGGCAAATTGGCACTGCAGTCGATACATTCAAATATTAAGACAAGACACAACACACAAGAGAGCAAAAACACACCAATGATTTTTTTTCTTTTTCATAACCACTAGAAAATTGAATAAAAAACATACACAATTCTCGAAGAAGCATTCTTTCATTTACTCCTGTTTATTTTATAGTTTCTTCATTCCTCCATCTGTTTGAAGGCATTTCTGCATTTGACACCTGGCATTATTGGTTAGTTGATTTTAGCTTTTTACTTGTACTGAATTTGTTAAATGGCCATGTCAGGCTTTGGTGGATGCTATACAGTAGATATGTTGTTTATTTCTGTAATTTGTTAAAATTCTCTTGGCAATAATGCACTATTTCCACTTTTCAAACCACTAATATACCAAAAACTTCACTGTTTGTTAAAAAAAGAAAGTAGAAAAGAAAGAATACCAACACCAAGGGGTGAAGGAGTGTTGTAATCCACACGGATTCTCAGATTGTATGCAAAAGGCCACTATAAGGTCATTACCAAATACTCACACTTTTCTTTTGCTTTTGGAACCCTTGGCAGATGAGCATGTCATTTCAAAATATTAGGAGTCGTAGAGGGTAACTACAGAGTTTAAGACAGTAAAGCCCTCACTATAATGGCAGACATCTTTGCATGTTTATTTTGGGACCAGAAAGTGTTCCTGTAGACTGATCAGTCTCTGATCTGTTAATCCTCATCCAGGGGTAGATCAGATGTTGCACTCAGGGGGGATCCTCTGAAGAGGGTCTCTGTACAGGTTGCAGTACAGTCTGTGTGTCTAAATACAACTAAATGGAAATTAGTAATGGCACTTATGTTATGCCCAGCAACCAGCGCAGTCTATTTGAGTCTATTTGACATGCTGTAGATTTTCACCTTAATCTTGAATCTGACCTCAAACTCTTTTTGAACCATTTGTCTAGAAGCTGACAAATATAATTTTTCATATACAGACACTGACTGTCAATGAGAAGCTTGCAAACAGGTACTTTGATTGATTGTTCATGAAAGCTTGTTTATTTATATATTTGCTTTGATTTTGTTATTTTTTATGTGCCCCTCCAACCTAGGTGGAGGGACTCAATTGCTACATGATGGTCAGACTGGGAGAATTGCTTGCTGAGCTTCAATTGAGGGCAAACCTCAGTATAAAAGTATGCTTTAGAAATTCTTATAAATTACTTTCCGTTTGTAAAGTTTAGCACACTGTGGTACAAATTTCCCCACAGGAATTTAGTGCGTCATAAAATAGGAAATGTACATTGCCTTAGGCATGCAAGAACATCTGGCCAAATACAAGGATCATTGAAAATATACGTATATGACATATGTAGATAAGAATTGTTAAATAATGATGTCAAATATCATATTCCATTTGTCAATGAAATGATGATTTTGCTTTCTGCACAAACATCAAACATGACTTTACAGGGTATCAAGGAAGAGGACATTCCTTTGCCATTGAGATGACATCACCGGCATTAACCAAGGAAGTGGAGTAGTGGGAATAGCACCTTTGCCTCCGATTGGCAAAGAGAGACCCCCCCCCCCCCTCCCCTTCCAAGAAATGTGATCAATGGAACAGTTCCTCTGGATGTGAAATGGCAGACGTGAGAGGTGAGGAGAGAACAGAGGCTGGCGCTCTGATGAGATTAAGATAGAGTGAATGAGAGAGAGTGATGGGGGTGAGGCAGGGCAAGGTTGGGTTTTGATGGCACAGCAGGTTTGATTCCCCCTGAGAGAATGGAGGGGGGACTCGTGACCCACAGAGGACAAAGGAACCGAGTGGGGGAGTGTCTGAGGGGCGGGTGCTAATCACCGCTGTCCGTTTCAAGCCAAGTTTCTAAGCCAATGATAGTCACATCTACCTTATTCAACCAATAAGGTCTTCTCAATGGCATTGGTAACCTCATTGATAATTCTACATGGTCTGCAAAGATATTTGTCAGATATTCTAAGGTATATAGTATATTAATGTGGGATAGTTGAGTTGTACAAGTGGTCATACAAATGTGTATATTTTGGAGACTAGGGTAGATTTAAGAATTATTGTTTTTTTGATTGTGTATATGGCCAGATCTTAGCTGTGGTAGGCCCTAGTCATGCCTTTGTTCAACATCTAATCATTCCACTAAAATGTGGTGATATACTAACTGAACGGCATCCAATTAATATCATGATAACTTGATAATGACAACATATAAATATCTTGTGTACATATGTTTAGGCTTTTAAACAACCTGGTTTCCTTGGTTTGTAAGAGAGAAATACTAAATCCTGTGAATTCAAATTAGTTTGCTGTGGTTCACTCGGCATTGATTGGTCTATAGATAAGTGACCTTCTGTAGACAGAGTAGACAGTTGCTTTAGGGACACATGGTCAAGACTGGATGACTCAGTAGAAAAAATAAAGGCACTGTCCTTAATATCAGCTGGTGCACCTCAGGTTCATAATGCCTCAAACTACAAGGTTAGATAAGGACAAAGTTCACCAGTAGCACTATGGTGAATTTTTTATTAAGGGTTTCTTTAGAGTTGCCCAAGCAGCAACTTAGGCCTACAAACACAAGAAGTCATTCTATAACTACTTTACAGATTAATAATCAAACTAACACTTTCTGAAGATATACTCATATATTTTTATTTTCCTCTTCTTTTGTTAACCTTTCCATTGCAGTTTTGGTGCTTCTGATTGGCTATTGAAACTACACAGTACTCCTTCAGTTCAAAGCTACTCTGAGCAGACCACAGCGTATCAAAAACAAACGGACATAAAAAGGTTTTTACACGGGTGGACAATAGCTAAATAAATCACACCATTTTCTCTGTGTTCATTCACTAGCATCTACAATAAATATGAATTCTCAATCAATTCTGATTGGGGATATTTTGTTGGAAATGGATACTGTACAGCATCAATTGTACACACACACACACACACACACAGTGGTAGACACTCACAGTTTTGACACACAGTTTTGACACACAGAAAGGGTTTGGTAAGGCCTCCACCACTTCGTGCATTGTCTCAGCGCATTGCAGATGAAAGGAGTTACTCAGAAATAAAGTACACGTACTTGAAAAAGAGAAAGAGAGAGAGAGAGTGTTATAAAAAAGAGAGAAATAGAAATGTTGATTGATTGAAAAAAACAAACAGTGTTGACTCATTGTGTCATTGTGCTTTATAGGAGAGTCAGTTTCTTTGGGGAGGTTTTTGTCACACAATGATTTCACGTCTAGTAAGTCTGCTTGATAACGTCATTGGGAATGGGTACAGGGGCTGAGACTGGCACGTCTTTTGACAACACACTACCAAACCCTGGCTAAGTCTGATGAGAGTCTGTTATTCCTTTAAAAACTGAGCAGTGCTCAAATGTAGCCACTGGCACTGGATACTGGCAACAAGTCTCCTATAGAGCATATATATTAGTCTGCCTCTCCAGCAATAAATATCTTTAAATTATTTCAACATTCCCAATATGAGGGCTGGGTCGTAGGTCCAGCATACACACACATATACACATCACACACCGATCACCTCTATGTACACAGGGAGAGGGAGATGTGTCTGTACACTATTTACTGGCCGGATGTGTTTACTGTGCTTCGTGTGGGTGATTATTGTACCTAAATTGCTACGTGTGTGTGCAGCATTAGAAAGTCACACATAAACACACACGAACATGTTTCACATAATGTACACCTATGCTATTGTATATCCCATATGAGTGTGTTAGACTTTCAAGCACACTCTGGAAAGCATGCCTTTCAGATGAAAACTGGGTAGACATCGAGAGGAAGAAGTTCAGCATTCCGCTGTAGTCCATGCTGACGTCTCCGTTTAGGATTTGTACTGATGTTGTGCTTTCATTTCATAGGCACTCTAAATTTGCATTCAGTGATGACCTTCCCTCTCTCTCAGCTTGGAATCAGAATTAATCAAGTCTATAGGCTGTCTTTTCAATAGTGCCAGTTTACTAACCTGAGAAAAATATCATATGAACAACCACTCAAACATATATTCTTTTAAAGAGTATATTACAAAACAACAACAAAAGGAAAGAGCGGGAAGATTGGAATTAATGAACAAAAGTAAAGAGTTTTAAAAATGCAGGTTTTAACAAACTAAAGAACAGGCACCGCAGTTGCTATTATGTCATGGATGAGACAATGAACACATCATCCCCATTATCACTGCCCGAGTGGGAGTGAACCTAAATCTAGCCAGTGGTAGATTGTCCATTCAGCCAAATCAAAACTCAGCTCTCCTTATGTTGTAAACTATACAGAACATTTTGCAATTTTCTTTTCCCAACACATCAAATAAAAAGACATGACAAAAGTACAAAATCAATCATAAACCTTTTTCAGGGCTTCTTCAATTCATTACTTAACTCAAGTAATAAAGGTTCTACTGTAAACAAAACAATGACTGAACGCTGGAGGAGTTTGCAATGAAAGATTCATTATTATTTAGACTAAAACCCCAGAGTTCACATCTCAGGGAGGTCAATGCAAAAGGCTGAAAGACCAGAGGAAGAGAGAAAGATGCAGAGCAAAGAAACATCTGCGTTTCTCACCCTTTCAACATGGCAGCACAAAGTCATGAATGGAGCTATAGGCTATAGGCAGAACATGAAGAATGGCATAGAAGTAAGTTTGGACGTACAAACAGTGTCTTCACTCTCCTCTCTCTCTCCTCTCCAATCCTCTGTACTCCTGGAGTAACGCTGGTGTTATCACCCTCATACCCTCCTCTTCCTCCTCCTCCTCCTCCTCATTCTCCTCACTGGCAGTTAATGGCGGTCATAGGAGCTGGCAGTAGCTGTGGCAGCAGGGCCTGCACCTCGTGTGGCAGCACTGTAGTAGTATGGAGACCCTAGGAAGAGGAGAACACCATGTTACTGATGGATCAATTCAATACACACTGCAGATGTGACTGTCATTATGCTTTCATTTATATCAATTCAATTACATATACTTCTCCTAACAATGAAGTGAGCCACTTTATCATAAAAATCTATCTTGTCTGATTAAAAAATATCATAGTCTAAGCAGCCCAAATAGGTCTAAGTCTAAGTTCTCATCACAGGCTATGTACTTTTAGTACATAGTTCTCAGATCAGAATTGTAATTCTCAATAATCGTATCACTTGTGCACATCATTAAAGCAGCTTCTCCCCATCTTGAACAAATAATAAAGCTCTTAAGTACATTAAGTAAGTACGTTTCACTTGCTTATCAATGGCATGTTGGTCAAAATGCACTATACTGGTTCCCTGTTGAATAGTCCTACCCCAAAAAACAAATTGGCCTTATTTCATCGCTTGTGTCATTACATGTACAGTAAATGTGTTGGACTGGCTGTCATAACTAGTTGTCATAATCTGTCTAGCATAATGTATGTGACTTGACAGACAGGAACGTCAGGATGTATAGAAAGATGTACAGTGGTGCACAGCTGACCAAGGGTTGTTTTACTGTATATTGGTCATTTTTTATTTGCACAATGCCGTAAAAGCCTTTGTTTTTGTCACAATGTCTTGTCAACAGAAAAAAACATTGAAACATATCCACTATCTTGCAATCAACCCCCTCCACACACAATAATGTATAACTTTGCAGTTTTGAAATAGAAAATAGTGCTGCCTTGCGCATTACTGTAAATACTTACAGAGTAAACTGTCATATTGACAACAAAACAAAACAGTTTGACTATCTTTACATAAACAATGGCATCATGACTTGTCATTTTGATTGCACTAACCATTTCAATGGCATACATATTTGCTTTTGAGGCATAAACTAAGCATTTTGAGCAAGATACGCATTTTGCAGGTTTTCTGCTATGTGGTGCAGTTTGTACTAATTGTTTTGAGAAATGCACTAACTGTTGTGCACATGTTCTATATGATTTGAGAAATGCACCAAAGCGACTGAGAAAAACTGTAATCTTATTGTTGCCTAGGAGCAACTACGGAGATAATAACATCTGATTTTCTTTTCTGATGGAAGAACACCTGCTCACCACAATAAGCATAATTCAAATAATTATTCACTCTGTTAAGCTTTTGCAGTTTTTTAAAAAAGGATAACAAATGCACAGATATGTGAGAAAATTACATTGCATTCATCTTCCAATTCCAAAAGCATTTAAGTTTAGTTCCAGATCATTTTACTTCACTTTTGTCAGCACAGCAATGTTGAATGCATGCAGTATTGACTCAGCAGCCAATTATCACACAAAACAAGTTACATGTGTGATAATTCCCCCCTGTGCTGTGGTTTTAGGAGCAGTGCAAATCAGACAGTTTCAGTGTACAGTATTTTACTGGTGATGGATTTTTTGAATGAAACTGTGCCCTGTCTGTGATGCGGAGGAGGAAGGGAGTCATTGAGGATGGTGAGTTAGGGATGTGGAGATGTGTTACAGCAGAGTGGGATAATGATATCATTTTATTGACCTGGGCTATCTTAGTTTACAATGATCCAGGTGCCATTTGTAATTCTCTTTCACTGTCTCTCAGCTTGAGCTGGCCATTTGCGATGTATCTCTCACACACACACACACACACATACACTCACACACACAACAAACACACACATATTTTCACGCAAACACAAAGATTAATCTTGATCATAGCATCTTGGTGTTTACCGCCTATGGGTCTCTTTAGATGAAAAGGCTTTTAAGTATCACAGCAAAGCAGAAGCACATCATTTTTCTTCATTAAGGCCAAGAACAGGAA
>NC_063189.1:33378763-33388763 GCF_017589495.1 Alosa alosa
GACAGCTGTGCTACTGCGACATGCACACACACTCACAGACATCCTCACTCTCACACACACACACACACACATGCATGCATGCACATTACCCCCTGGGAATCCTGTCAACCTGGCGCAGACAGGGGAGAGGAGGAAGTGGCAGAGACACCCCCCCACTGGGATTTAACCAGAGAATAAAGGGAGTAAAGAGGTGAGAGAAAAGCAGGAGGAGGAGGAGGAGGAGAGACAGAGGAGGAGAGGAAGAGAGAGTGTGGGAGACAGGGACCTTCAGAGTCAAGGGATTAGAAGAGAGACAATGAGGAAGAAAGAAGACAGATAAAGAAGGGACAGGAGGGACGGAGAGAGAGAGAGAGAGAGCAAAAGAGAGAAAGAAAGAATCGCCTAAGTCTTGGCTATCTGATTTGGATCTGGAGGGTTGCTCTAAAGCTGGGTGAGGGAGCTCTTGATTGAGCACATTCTTGAACACACACGCACACACACACACACACACACACACACACACACACACACACACACACACACACACACACACACACACACACACACACACACCACCTCATCCTATTCCATCAGGAGCTTTAAATGAAAGGTACACAGTTCAAATGGACACCTCTCCCCATTGGGGAAACCACTGTCTCTCTCTCTCTCCCTCTCTCTCTATATATCTACCACTCTATTCATTGTTGTGAGTTCTCTATCACTTTCGATCATCATCTGCCTCAATCTATCACTTTATAACTGCCTCTTAACTCTCTCTTTCTCACTTTGTGTGTGTGTGTGTGTGTGTGTGTGTGTGTGTGTGTGTGTGTGTGTGTGTGTGTGTGTGTGTGTGTGTGTGTGTGTGTGTGTGTGTGTGTGTGTGTGTGCATGCTCACTCACCAGGCACCATGCCACTTAATGAGGGGGCTGAGTAGCTGCCTTGCCCAGCCGGAGGGACGTGAGGGGGGTACCCAGGCAGTGTGGTGCTGGCAAGGTCACGACCTGCAACCAGACAAACATGAGTTTCCTCTGCTCAAAGAAAGTGTACAAACACACCAAGTAAAGCCTAAAATGGCCTCACTCTGCTCATGTGCTACATGCACCATTGGCAGGAAATTCAGGAGGATACTGATAAACAGGCATTTTTGAGGCAAAGGCAAATATCATCTAGGACAGGGGTTGGCAACCCCGCGGCTCCAGACCCGCATGCGAAACAAAATGTAATATTGTAGGTCCATCTGAGTAATTTATATAATTTTCCACCTCAATTGACTCCGTAACCGTAGCCTGCACAATATTGTTACATTTGCGGTTCGTTGCCATGTCAATATCAAACAAAATCACAGATTTCCCTCCATTTCAGTCAACTAGAACACTTTAATTGTTATTGTTGATGTGTGCGCTTGCTGTAGGCTAGATAAGGAAAATGTCAAAAGGAAACGCCAGCGACCACAGTTCTTGGCCTTGAACACAAGCGGGCTGAAATGGGAAAGTTTCCATCCGAAGACTGATTCTGAAAATGCGAAATGAACTGCCCGTTATATATCGCACACTGCAACGAGTTAGTATTGCTGTGTTAACCCTATTCCACTTGCATGTGAGAAATCTCTCACATATTAAAAATATAAAGACAAACCTGCGCTCACGTTTAAGGGCAATTCCGTGCAAAACTGTCACATCCATAACGCCAACACAATGCCATGGTATTTAGTTGGCGTTATGAATATATGACAGTTTTGCGTGGAGTTGCCCTTAAATGAAACTTGCATGAAACTTAACCTCACTGAATATGAGCCAGCCAGACTCCAAGGCCATCACCAAATCTAATCTCTGGTAGGCCTAATGTTCAATTTCGCCAATGACATGTCAACGAAAATTGAGTGTTGTGTTGTTAACTATGATGTTACTTTGCATACCAAAGGACACTGGGAAAATAGGGGGTGGTGTTTAGCCTACATGGGAAGCCTAAGGCCTATACTTCTGTCATTCCACTTTACATTTCAAGTTACTTGCACATTACTTTTAAAACTAGTAGAACATGTATTAAAAAACCCTCTGTTGAATGAAAGTAACTAAAAAGAGATAAAAAAAAATACATTTGGTAAAAGTGGCTCTCCAGGCAAAAAAGGTTGCCGACCCCTGATCTAGGAACTCCAGAAGGGTTGTGTTGGTATGGCTTCTCTGTGTCTTTCTCCTGCTGCCTTGCTCTTTCTATTAGTACATGGTGAGGATTTATAGCAGCATTAGACTACATGGCAAAATGTCAGGTGGATCATTAATCTGTATTTCAGCTGTAATGCATGGTCAGGGAGTGGGACTCATTTGTCATCATGAGACCTTCACACACTCACACACTTAAAGCATCAATCCCACTCTTTCACATAACCACTGACCAACAGCAGGGAGGAGTGGACAGGCAGTAGAGAAACAGTGTGTGTGTGGGGGGGTGAAAACGGACATTGAGAAGAGAGTTTATACACATAATATTTTCACAAGAAGCACATTAAAACCGTGGAGATTCTAGGCTTCCATTTGATCACTCTCCCAGTTTCTCTCTTGCTTTCCACGTCTCCCTGAAGAGGAGTTTTACAGTGTGTTGATGTGACAGTGAGGCATTAGCGCAGACTGGCTGCTAATCCGCCTTGGGTCACAAAGCAGGGCAATAGAGAGAGAGAGAGAGAGAGAGAGAGAGAGAGAGAGAGAGAGGGAGAGAGGGAGAGAGAGAGGCAGAAAGAAAGAGAGAGAGAGAGAAAGAGAGAGGCAGAAAGAAAGAGAGATGGTCTCCTCACAGTGGGGGCAGACAGGGCCAGGTCCTCTGAGGTATGGAGGGAGGAAAGGAGGGGTGGGGAGGAATGAAAGGATATTTCAGTTCTCCACAGTGCTGTCACAGAGGTCATCACTCCCACAAGTTTTATACTTTTTTATATATCAAACATATTAAACTATCCCTTCATTTTGTCATTCCTAATCTCTTTCCCCCACAATAATCTATAACCCTTTCACCTTTTTGAAGTCTGGTACCAATAAAATGTACTGTTAAGAATAATAATTTTGTTAATTTGTGTGTGTGTGTGTGTGTGTGTGTGTGTGTGTGTGTGTGTGTGTGTGTGTGTGTGTGTGTGTGTGTGTGCGTGCGTGTGGACGTGTGCATAGGTCTCTCAGTGTGCCTGTGAACCAGTCTTACCCACACACATGCATAAATGCATACACATCTCCTTCACCCTGTCTTTCTCCCTCTCTCTCTCACCCTGTATGTGAATGAGCAGAATCATGATCTTCCTTGTCAACTGAAGCTGTAATCCCCCCATGATGTTCTCATTAGCAAGACTGTCTGAGTGCCCATCAGTCTGGACCTAATTACAGCCAGCCTGTCCCAACCCACAGAGAGGGGGGAGAGGTCTCACGTGAGTTCAATTAAAAGTCTCCATACACCACTCCTATCCCATGAAGGCCAGAAATGCTTAGAGCAGTTTAACTGAGAAGCACACGCATGTGGTTATACACACTGGGGACTTCTACAAATGTGGCCCCTTATGATGAAATATTTATGTTAAACGGGCATGTTCTGTGCAGCAGTTTCAGCGGATAATGGGTGAATAACTGGTATCATTACAGGGAGTAAATGAGAAGCCAGTCTCAACAGCTGACCACATTGACACCAGTTCAGAGTGGAAATTGAGATGGTCAGCATTTAAAGCTATTCATTGTAGAAAGGCATGTTACTGTATTTGGTGGACTGCTCTTGTATAGCAACACCATGATGTTGAGGAAAGTAAAATGTACACTGTTTATGATGTATTCTGTATATGTGTATGTTTATGTTTATTTAGAACAAATGCGTAGAACAAATGATCCTACATGATCTTATCCAGCGGTTATTCAGTGGGTTTGCTTTACCCATTCACTTTATATGGACACTATCAATAAAGCTGTTTCTGTAAAGCTCAATGGTGAAATGTGACGGAACGCACTGTTGTGTAGTATAGTGCCACTATGGTGTATAACCCCCAGGCCGGCCTGACACTGATGAGTTCTGGCCTTGTGGCCTATGCACACTTTTCTTGCCTTTAATTAAACTGTATCAAGCCATGCCACCAAAAATAAACAGTCAGGGTTCAAATGAGAAGTAATTTAGCAGACATAAAAAAAATTCAAGTATATGCATAAGCAAGTTGTTCAGAAGAGAAATATCTGTTGTGTACTAGTGACAAGATGTTGTAGAGGTTGAACAATTATTTTTCCAAAAATTGGCCAAAGCACCTGAGAAAATCTGTAAAACAAACAAACTTGTGAAGACTTTTTGCATTTTTGCAAAGAAAAGTTAACAACAAAGTATTCCAAATCATACCTGCCACCAAGGGGTAGGACTGCGGCCCTGACACGCTGGCTCCCAGCTCTGCTCCCGTCTGATTGGCTATGCTGTTTTTCATCTCCTCCAGGCCCCCGGCAAGAGACGCCATAGCGGAGTAATCAGATGTCTGGAAAGAACACGCCAGAAAATCAGATGTGAGGAGATCTTCAAACTCATAAGATCTCCTCACATACAGATGCACACACACACACACACGCGTGCGCGCGCGCACACACACACACACACACACACACACACACACACACACACACACACACACACACACACACGGTCCTATTGATTTATATGGCTGACCTACTGGTGACCTGGCTAGTCGGTTACTGTGACCTACTGATCATAATAACCTGCCTCAGACATGCACATTGTCTTTCCCTGCCACTGTCTCTCTCTTTCTCTCTCTCAATCTCTGTCACACAAATGCACACACACACACACACACACACACATAGAGAGAGAGAGAAACACACACACACACACACACACACACACACACAGAGAAACACACACACACACACGCACACACACACGCAGGCACGCAGGCACGCGACGCGACGACGCGACGCGACGACGCGACGCGACGACGACGCGACGACGCGACGCGACGCACACACACACACACACACAGTCAATGTTAAATGGTTTTCTGGATGCACATATGTGAAAGTAAAACAGCATGCCTGCTGCCTTCACTCTTCATTTGGTAGAATGATGACATCGAGTTGGCCCCACTCAGCACCTTTGAGCTGTGTGTGTGTGTGTGTGTGTGTGTGTGTGTGTGTGTGTGTGTGTGTGTGTGTGTGTGCCACTGTGTGTGTGTGTGTGTGTGTGTGTGTGTGTGTGTGTGTGTGTGTGTGTGTGTGTGTGTGTGTGTGTGTGTGTGTGTGGTTTGGACGTGAGAGATGACCCTTTTAATGTGACAGTGCTCATCAACAGAGTGTAGGCTATGAACTGTGACTCTTCCAATCATGCCTACGTCTGTGCAGAATGCATCCTCCCGCAAACCCCCCCCTCACTGTCTCACCCCCCCCCACCTCCCTTCTCTAATGTGTGTGCATGTAGATGTGAGGAGAATAGCAGCGGTAATTGAGCATTATGAAGTTTGGCCGCACAGTTGACAGCTTGCTAAGGAAGATGGATTATTCTCATTTTTCACAGTAAATGTTGTCAATTTTGGAACTCATAGGGCCATCAACCCAAACCATACACCCGTACACACACACACACACACACACACAGGCACACAGAGAGAGAGAGAGAGAGAGAGAGAGAGAGAAGAGAGAGAAGAGAGAGAGAGAGAGCACAGCTGTGACAAGCACACAGGCCCAGTTTGTGAATGAGAATGTGGGGACAGAGTTGGAATAAAGAAATCTGTACATGAAAAATAGAGAAAATAGAAACAAAGCCAAAAGGAATCTCTCTGACTACATACAGTGTATACATATACATAACATATAATATTATTATTTATCTGACAATGGCATTGTAGGATACACAGAATCAAGCTCTAGTTACACATAAAACAGTTAGACAGAGCTAGACTGATAGACTAATAGACAGACAGACAGACAGACAGACAGACAGACAGACAGATAGATAGATAGATAGATAGATAGATAGATAGATAGATAGATAGATAGATGGAAAGAAAGAAAGATAGATAGAAAGAAAGATAAATAGATAGATGTTCCAGTGTAGTATATTTGTTTAGCTGTATGTTCACACATTTAAGAGGAGCCCTACTGAGCCCCCCTGCCACCCGTCCCCCTGCCCCTTCCTGCCCCCCCCTGCCCCTCTCATCATGAACACATGGGTCCTAATCACACAGAGAAGCCTCCCCAAATCTACTTCCTCATTTCCATAATACTATTTTCTCACCTGGCACCTATTCTACACTGTCTCTCTCTCCCTCTCCCATCTCCACACTCCTATTGCCTTCCTTTTCTCTCTCCCTCTTTCTGCTCTCTTGTCTAGAGTGGAGGCAGAAAGGCCCACAAAGAGAAATGAATCACTGGGCGTATCAGCGTCCGTCACAGAAGGGGGGGAGGCATTTAGGGCGCGTGCAGCATTAAACGAGACTGACTGCTGGGGGAAAGCATTTATCCCTGCATCTCGCCGCGCTACACCTGTCAGCCCACAGAGTGTTCACACTCACCGTACAGCCAGCATGCTGGGCAAGGACACACACACACAAACAAGCACACACACATTCAAACAGCAAACATACAAACCAATAAAATACGCACACATGGACAAGTAGTAGGGATGGTAAGATGCATAGCGTAACCTTTTAGGGGTTACAGTTAATGCTCTGTCACTTCGGTACATTTCTCAGATCAGAATTATAAATCTCACAAGTATTTCTTCAACCTCCACATCATTCTTTTGCACATCCTTCACTAAAGCACATCATAACAGCAATTTCTCATTCTTTTGAAAGAAAATTGCAAATGCTTTGGCAAACAAATGCAAAAATGGGAATGTTGACTCCTCATTCAAAGCACAATTGTTTACATATGATTGATGATTACATTTCTTTAAAGGTAAAGAATAAAAGTAGAACCTCTGAGACCACCGAGACAGAGTGTATGCCAGGGCAGCAGGTCCCTGTCACGCGTCTTCCCCATTGGCCCTGTCACACTGGACTCCACCTGCACCTCATTAAGAGCTGCTTTTAACCTTGTCCGAAAGCTCATGGCATGCCCACGTTCTGACCTGGTTATCCTTGTCCAGACTGTCTAAGATTTTGCTGGTTTTGACCTTGCCTGGTTTTTGGACTGTATGCTGTAGCTACTATTTTTGGATTCTCTGCCTGTTGGACTGGTTTTTAAAGGCACTCTAAGGGATGTTGGGTAACATCACTTCTGATGTTGTTGACGTTCAAACAAAACAGAGAGCTAGCTCGCTACTCCTTCCCCCTCCCTCCCATGCAATTGAAACTGTCCTAAACATGCATCTCGTTGGTGACTTGAACAGTTTGTTATGTTTTTATGGTCCAGGCTGGACCAGGTTGTGTTGCCATTTTTGGAGCCTGGGCTGTCCACAGAGACCGAGTGTTTTTACAGTGTGTTCAGGGCACAGGCAGCTAGCGGATAGTGAGGAGATGTTTGCTGTATGTGACAAAAAATGGTTTAGCTTAGAAACCGCGTAATATTGCTTAGAGCACCTTTAAAGGAACTGTATGTAATATTGTGGCCAAAACTGGTACTGCAATCACTTTCAAATTACTGTAGAGCGGTGTATCCCCTCCCCCTCCCCCCTGACTGGCAGAGCTGGTAACCCGGATGCCGAAACGCTACTGACTTTGTGATTAGTAGATAGGTGGAGGGTGGCGCATCAGGCCAAAACACAACATATCAACATCAGTTGAGGGCTGCAACTTTACTTTTTAAATGACAATATCCTGGCCGGACTACTGTTGTCAGTGATATAAGTATTTGAAATGAACATGATTTCTTAATGTCTAGTGACATATCAGGGCCATTTTATGATTAATTGAAATATATGTCTTACATCCTTTAACTCAGGCCTAGTATTGTAACTGTATGACTTGTTTGTTCTTGTTTTCATGTTCCTCCTGGGCCTCCAGTCATGGCATGTCTTCCTAACTTCATATTTTCTCCATTGGGGACTACAGAACACAAAATCTTAGCTTCCTTGATATCATCCACATGGAGCTCATTCATGAGAATGGGTGGGGTTTGTCCAAAGCAGCATCCATTATGTAACATTCTGTCCAAACATTCTGTCAAGAAAAACAGCATTAAAGCTGCAATGCATTTGGCGGTAAGGTTTCTGAATTCCAGGGGAGTATCTGCATTTTACTTGAGTTTTTATTTTTCTTCCTACACTCTTAAAACGAATGTGTTGTCCCTATCTGGACACAGATGTGTTAAAAAACAACGCAAGTTGTGTTGTTTTCAACGCAAGTTGTGTTATTTTCAACACATATTGTGTAACAAATAAAAACGGAATAAGCACGGTTTAATCACACACATCCATATAATACGGGTGCAGGATCAAAGATACGGTTCAAAGAAAAAGTGAAGATCTACACACCGGAGAGCTCCCATTTAAGTTATTTTTTATTAGTAACGTTTCAAGCCCTAGTCTGAGGAAGGGCCGTAAGGGCTTGAAACGTTACTAATAAAAAATAACTTAAATGGGAGCTCTCCGGTGTGCGGATCTTCACAAATAAAAACGGAAACAACACAAACTGTGTTGTCCCTATCTGGACACAGAGATGTGTTAAAAACAACGCAAGGGTACTTTTTGTGTACTTTTACTTTTACATTACTACATTTTTAATATTAAATGAATTACTCCACTATATTTTCATTAGCAGCATTAAGTACAAAGTAGGCTAAAATAATGTGCTAATGAAAACAAAAGCCACAGTTCCCATTATGGGACGTTTCCCAAAAGCATAGTTGCTAACTACGATGCATCTTCCATGGTAGCGTCACTGCCAAATCTGAGTTGACAGTATTTGAGCCTCACGTTACAGATACGTTAATGATACAGAAATACGGTGTTGAAATTCGATTGTGGTCACATTTTAGTACCAAACAAATTATGCTAACAAATTATGCTCTTATTTCTTAATTTTCCAAAATGAAATAAAAAATATTTTCCAAAATTAAATAAACATTTCCAAAATTAAATAAAATAAAACATTATTTTGAATACTATGTATATTCCAGTTCTGCTATGGCTTATACACTGTAAGGAAAGGTTTAGTGAACTGAAATTGTTAATTATCACCAGTAATTATCATAATTATCAATTATGCTGATTACTGTTCTATCTATTTGAGTAAGTATTTTATCCAAACTTTCTGAATGGAGGTAAAATGTCCATCATCGTTATCATCAGATAAAATTATTTTGTTCTCAAGGAATTGAGCCAATTGAGTCTTTCAAGTTACTTCTGCAGCCTGCTACAATATTCTTCAACAATCACACTAGAGCCTTTTGAATTAAATTGTTGTCAGTGACATTAAGCACTCAAATTGCCAGAAAATAATATTCCGTTTGTTAGACATGCAATAATATATGCAGTATTTTGACATACCATGACTAAAGAACTTGCATTTAGGTGAAGCTGACATATACATTGACTTTTGCTTTTGAGACATAAACTGTCTAAACTGTCAGCTAAAAAAGGGGCCAAATGTAAATGTTGCTGAAATGTTTTGATCCAATCAAGTACAAAAAGGCAGAGATAAACACACAAAGGCAGAGATAAACACACAAAGGTTGAATTATGTTAATGCTAAACAACTTGACAGATCACCACAAGCCCTAACCTTTCATGATAACATCGACGCGTTCGAAAAATAACTCGAACACCCCAAAATACAGAGAGCATAAATACTAATATTTGAATTTAAATGGTTTCTGTGCTAAAAGGAGCAGAGCAGAGGTGACTCCCCTATAACCTTGAAGGCATAAAATAGGAACTGAGAAGAGACATTATACCAGCTATGCATATGCCATACACTTGCGTTTATGTCTATGTGTATTTAACAAACCCATATGTTGCTAAAGCATGTATGTATATATGTATATGCATGTGTTTGTTTAATGTATCTTTGTGTGTGTGAGAGAGAGTGAGACCTAGCTTTGATTTATCACCTGCATAATGTAATGT